>NW_012104131.1:1350843-1543393 GCF_000951045.1 Mandrillus leucophaeus | reverse complement strand
TTTTTTTGACGGAGCCTTGCTCTGTTGCCCAGGCTGGAGTGCAGCGGTGTGATCTCGGCTCACTGCAAGCTTCACCTCCCAGGTTCACGCAATTCTCCTGCCTCAGCCTCCCAAGTAGCTGGGACTATAGGCGCCCACTACCACGCCCAATTAATTTTTTGTATTTTTAGTAGAGATGGGGTTTTATCATGTTAGCCAGGATGGTCTCAATCTCCTGACCTTGTGATCTGCCCGCCTCGGCCTCCCAAAGTGCTGGAATTACAGGCGTGAGCCACTGTGCCCAGCCTATTAAATCATTTTTATAAAGATCATCTTTAATTACATATTTACCTAAGTATGTAATATAGGTTTCTTATTTCCTAGACTTATTGAATCAATTTACTTAATCTGTATACAGAATCAAAAGGGAAAAAATAGCTTTACTGTAAAACCTATGTTCTTCTTAATATTATTTAAATTTACTCATGGAGATAAGAGCCCAACACCCTTCAGTTGCTCTGCCAGGGCCAATGGGGAAACTGTAGCTTCCAGTGTGATATTAGGGGCCTGAGAAAACCACCCTAAAAAAAGATACACAAATTATCCCATTAATTACTTTCATAGTCATACCTCAATAGGAATGTCTCTGATACCCTTTTCTAACAGCAAGTCTTTCAAATGGAATATTTGTAGTGATAAAAAAGGAGTTGGATTGGAGCAAAATATCAAGAGAAGATGTCAACAACAGATTAGAAAAAGGAGAGGATGGGTTCTGAGTGAAAGTGGCACTGCTCTTCAGTTTCTTCATGATTTCAAAGCATGATACAGGTGCACGGGCACCTTCATCATTCATAAATAAAATTATTTATTCTAAATTGAATTTTGGATAAACTGCCAATTAAAAAAAAGCTCAAACACAAACTATTCATATACACACTTGAACCACAATTACACAGAAATAAATAACTAAATATAAGCTTATATTTTGAACCCATAAAAGTTTATAACCAACATAAACTAGAAGGAAAAATTACGAAAAATTCCATACTATGGTATTTTATTTTTAAAGAAAAAAAGAGGAAACTCATGATTTGTTATAAGCATTTTGAGGAGAAAGTGAAATTCTAGTTTAAGATTTTTTTCCTACCTTTATTTGCTGTGTGGTTAATTAATATAGTATTAATCGATAATTATAAAATGATTTTGAAGATTTAAAGTATAAAATTTCACAAAAATTCATACTAGTAAAATGTTATCACTTTAATCTTGCAAAATTTTCCATCAGTTTAAACTAGGATTTATTTGCTTAACTGATAATTACCAATATCAAGTAAAAATGTCATGTTATATTATTAACATAATTAATAAAATTTCACAATATACTTTCATAAACTCCATTCCTTTTGAAACAATTAACATGTTAAATGTATGCTTTGAAAATTGTTTTACACATTTAAAATAGTGCAATTAAAATAACTTGCCAAAGCAACTGTATCATCCCAGTCAAACCATTTGAAAAACCTGGCACATGGAAACATGCCTAAATTATCAGTCACATGACCATCTGGCTTTGGAAGAAACTAGATCTATATTTCTAATGAGCATGGAAAACATTAGCAGTTCTTCAGAAAACGTGTTATTTGCTGATACTGGCTACATTCGAAGTACAAAACAAAATTTTTTTTTTTTTGAGGCAGAGTCTTGCTCTGTCACCAGACTGGAGTACAATGGTGCAAGCTTGTCTCACTGCAACCTCCGCCTCCCGGGTTCAAGCGATTCTCCTGCCTCAGCCTCCCAAGTAGCTGGGACTACAGGCGTGCATCACCATGCCCAGCTAATTTATGTATTTTTAGTAGAGATGAGGTTTCACCATGTTGGCCAGGCCAGGCGCAGTAGCTCATGCCTTTAATCCCAGCACTTCGGGAGGCCAAGGCGGGTGGATCATGAAGTCAAAAAACAAATCTTTACCACCTGTACAAACCCTGTCCAAAGTAAGAAATAATTAAATCTTCAACTCCAACCAAAAAATGTTGTTAATGTGCTTGTTTTTCACTTACTTAGTGATTAACACTATTGAAAATTATTGCAGCTTCTTAATGCTATATTGGGAGAAAAAAGTTCATTTTGAGCTGTCACTGTCACTGATTGTCATGTCAAAAGAATAAAAATCATGATTATTGATTTTTAATGTAGATGACTTTCAGTCAAAAACTCTCCTCAAATCAGTAAAGTGCAATACTGCATTCTAATCTATTACTATATAAAAGGAACTATAATGTGCCTTGTTATAACAGCTAGAATATTTTATAGATATTAGTTTCTTTACACATTCATCTAAAAATTATAAGCAACTTAAACTTGAATCAATCAGACTAGAATAGCTCAACAGAAATCTAAGTTACACAGTTTCAACGTTAAGGGACTCATATAGTTGGATCCAGTATTGATAATCCTAAATCTAGAAAAACCTGAGTGAAATAATAGACCAAAAGTTACCTTCAAGTTCACCGCCAAATGTAATTCTCTAATATCCAGAAAGCAAAGCTAAATACATAGGCATTGTTTGCTTCCAGTTTGCTTATCTCGTACTTTTTTTTTTCTTTTTCTTTTGGAGATGGAGTTTCGTTCTTGTCGCCCAGGCTGGAGTGCAATGGCACAGATCTCCACTCACGGCAACCTCCGCCTCCCAGGTTCAAGCAACTCTCCAGCGTCAGGCTCTCGAGTAGCTGGGACCACAGGCACACAGCACCCTGTCCGGCTAATTTTTGTATTTTTAAAAGAGACGGGGTTTCACCATGTTGGCCAGGCTGGTTTTGAACTCCTGACCTCAGGTGATCTGCCCTCCTCGACCTCCCAAAGTGCTGGGATTACAGGTGTGAGCCACCAAACCTGGCCTATCTTGTACAATTAAAAATCTACTGAGGGGCTGGGTGCAGTGGCTCACGCCTATAATCCCAGCACTTCGGGAGGCTGAGGTGGGAGGATCACTTGAGGTCAGGAGTTCGAGACCAGCCTGGCCAACATGGTGAAACCCCGTCTCTTTCAAAAATACAAAAATTAGCCGGACAGGGTGCTGTGTGCCTGTGGTCCCAGCTACTCGGCAGCCTGACACTGGAGAATCGCTTGAACCTGGGAGGCAGAGGTTGCAGTGAGCGGAGACCCGTGCCATTGCACTCCAGCCTGGCCAACATGGTGAAACCCCATCTCTATTAAAAATACAAAAATTAGCCAGAAGTGGTGCCGCATGCCTGTAGTCCTAGCTACTTGGGAGCTGACACTGGAGAATCGCTTGAACCCGGGAGGCAGAGGTTGCAGTGAGCTGAGATCACACCACTGCACTCCAGCCTCAGTGACAGAGAAAGACTCCATCTCAAAATAATGATAGCAATAATAATAATAATAATGAATAATCTGCTGAGGGTGGGCCGGGCGCAGTGGCTCACGCCTGTATTCCCAGCACTTTGGGAGGCCGAGGCAGGCGGATCACCTGAGGTCAGGAGTTCAAGACCACCCTGGGCAACATGGTGAAACCCCGTTTCTACTAAAAATACAAAAAATTAGCCAGCTGCGGTGGCAAGTGCCTGTAATCCCAGCTACTCGGGATTGTTCACAAAAAATAGGGCATTCTGAAATATAATTAGGTACTCAAAGACTTTGAGTCAAAGTAATCACAAAGACTGTGAATTGGTTTACAAATCTATAAAATATTATCCATCAGTTCCAAAATCTTGGCATATTTTTAAACATTTTTATTCTAAAGAAATACACAGAGAAATGGAAACAATTCCTCTACCTTTTATATTTCCCATAAAAATTGTCCAGTAATTCCCCCTAAATAGATGAGAAAGCTACAGTATTTAGGAATAAAGGATTTCCTTGTGGATAGCAGTCAGATCTAGAATTCAGTTTTCTAATTTCCAAGCTAATAATTTTCATATCTGTACTGCCTCACCAAGCATAAATAGGGATATGTAGCCTCAATCATTATAAGCAAAAAATAAATACAACAGGTTAAATAAACAGTATTTGCTGATTTTCTGCCTTAGAGTAGCTAAAGAACAGGCAACTTCCTTAGCTCACCCCTCTGTCCCCTGCAAAGCCTGATGATAAAGAATAAACAATAAATATTCTTCAACATACTCAGGAGGTCGAGTGTCTGGTCCAAGATCTCGGTGCAAAGAAATCCTGTCACTTGCGAAAGCATTAAAACAGTGTTTAGCTTCCCCACGTTCCTTTTCCTTTTGCTCTTCAACACTTAAATTGGTTGTCTTGAATGCTTTACCAGAAGCACCAGGTGCATTTGAATCCTGAGGTGGACGGTCAAGAACAGGCTTCAATTCTGCTGCTGTATAATATCCTTGCAAACAAGGTCTCTCACCAACATCAATGTTTTGCCTGACAGGTGCTCCTATTTGCATTTTTGGCATTGCATCCTTAATATTGTTTACAGCTTCTAGCATTAAATCTAACATCTTGTTTTTGTTTTTCATGTTTCTTTCCATCCTTGATTCCTCTTTGGAATATTGAACACTTACTTCTCTTTGCATTAACACCAAAACTATAATAAAGAAAAAAACTACTGCACCAAGCTTCCAGAACTTTTTATGGTAATGTCTTTTAATGTGTAATTTGACTAGTCGCTTTAGGTGAGCCATTCTGACATTAAAAGCTTGTCACTTGACAAATAACAGTTATTTCTTCTGTTACTTATATTTTTTATCATAGATTTGCTGAGAAGAAGGTATCTTTAAATGGTAGTACCTATAAACAGAAATGGTAGATGGTATTAGCAGTTATTCAGTCCTACAGGCATGGCTCAACTCATTCATTTAACCAACAACCGAACACAAGCTACCAATGTACTCTTATGGTTAACAAGAAAACAAAGATATCTCATCCTCAAGAAAATTACACTTTTAGAAGAAAATAATTGTTACGATTTAATTGTTGCAAAATATTGATATTCGTCTCCATTCAAAAATACATTCTTTTTAAACTCTAATATCCACTATTTATAAAATTAATTTTATAAATATATTTTGAGTTAAAAAAGAATATCTTCACTTGATAACCAAGGAATCAAAGGACCTCATTAAATGAATTACAAAAAAGAGAGCTCCATAAGGAAGCAAGGGTATACTGATAGGTACTACCAGGCATCCACCTAAAATAGTGGCCTTCATTTTATATAGTTTACTCTCAAACTAAGGTGTACTCCAGCTTAACCAATGATGGTAATATAGCAGTTTCATCAGTAAGTAAACTATCATACTCCCAGATTTTCTGACCCAATAGTACTTGAGAATCCTGAAGGAACCCCTAAAAACAAGAAAATCGGTGGCATTTAATTTGTTGTTTTATAACAGCTAGTTTTAATAGCTCACAGAAATACAAGCTCTAATAGTAAAAAGAGAATTCATTAGCTTTACTTGCAGTGTCTCTAGGGAGCCTATAGAGGTCATTAAGTTAAAAATGTAGAATTTGGTTTGATAAAATATTGCTTGCAATTGACCCTAAGAAGGGACAGCAAGTTTATTAAACCCTAATATAGGACAACAGGAACAAAGGAAAAGAAAAATAGGACTTTTCAGGAAACGATTACATACTATGAGCCATGATAGCCAGTCAAGAAATTTGCAAGGACAAAGGGGAGGGAAAATGCCTGTTCCTCCTATGGTCTAAATACATTTTAAAGAAAATATCATTTATAGCAATGAAAATTAACTTTTGACACTTTCTTTAACTTCTCTTCCAAAGTTCTCACCAAATTTAAAATAAGAAAACCAGGTTCCAAGATGGATTCTCTGGTTTTTGGCAGGAAATTTTAAGCGGAATAAACAAAATAGGCAGAACTTAGTTCTATATACTATTTCTAATTCTATATTCTTTTCAGTATGGAGTGGACACTTCTGCTCCAAAAGATAACCCCAATTCTGGCATATATTGCTCATAAAAGTGAGATTCCAATATTTCTGAGCTTTGGTTGCTTTAAGAACTTCATGTAAAAAACGAAATGACCGCTTAAGCTTTTGAAAAGAATATAAGAAGTTACAGAACCACACAATGACAGTTGTGTAATTAATTATGTGTCAAATGTTGTGCTAGGCTGTGGTTACAAAATTAAAGATAGCCCTTACCTTCAAGAAGCAAAATTGAAATATAAGAAGTCAGAGGCCAGTCACAAAGCAGTGTGATATGTGTTATGACAGGAGACAAAGAAAGCTACACAGGCTTGGAACAGTGGCTCATGCCTATAATCCCAGCACTTTAGGAAGCTGAGGCCAGAGGATGACTTGAGACCAGGAGTTTGAGACTAACCTGGGCAACATAGCAAGACCCCATCCTACAAAAAAATACAAAAATTAGTCAAATGTGGTGGCACACGCCTGTAGTCCCAGCTACTCAGGTGGCTGAGGTGGGAGGATGGCTTGAGCTCAAGAGGTTAAGGCTGCACTGGGCTGTGATTGTGCCACTGCACTCCAGCCTGGGTAGCAGGACAATACTCTGTCTCGAAAAAAAAGAAAAAGTAAACAGCGTAGAGGGTCAGGAGAAATGTTAGGGAAATTTTCTTAGAGATGACACTGTTGAGCAAAATCTTGAAATACAAGTACATTTTAGGCAGGTAGACAGGAGGGAAAACAGAGAGTGAATGTCAGATGCAAAACCATAAAAGCAAGAAAAAGCATGATCAGTCCTTCAGTACAGCATAAGCGGAAGGCACAGGGAGAGAATGACAACTGATGTGACTCGAAGGTCAGTTAAAGATCAGTTCATGAAGTCTTGTACATCTTTCAGTGAATTTGGAAATTATCAATTTTTTTCCAAAATAGATGGAATGGAGAAAACTGTTTTTAAGAAAAGATCATAATCCTCATGCCTGTAATCCCAGCACTTTGGGAGGCTGAGGCAGGAGGATCACGAGGTCAGGAGATCAAGACCATCCTGGCTAACATGGTGAAACCCGGTCTCTACTAAAAATACAAAAAATTAGCCGGGTGTGGTGGCAGGTGCCTGTAGTCCCAGCTACTTGGGAGACTGAGGCAGGAGAATGGCATGAACCCAGGAGGCAGAGCTTGCAGTGAGCTGAGATTGAGCCACTGCACTCCAGCCTGGGCCACAGAGCGAGACTCTGTCTCAAACAAAAACAAGAAAAAAGGAAAGATCATAATCAAATTTCTGTTTTAGAAAAATTACAAGTTTTTAAGCCCCCGTAAAGGTGATGGATGTTAATGAGATGAGGGGAGCCAAAGGATGGAGTGAAATGATTTCAAGAAAGTCCAGGAAGTGGAATCAAACAACGGTCTTGGTGAGAGAAAGGGAAGAATGGGAGATGAATGGTGATATGGTTTGGCTGTGTCCCCATCCAACTCTCACCTTAAATTGTAAAAATCCCCATGTGTCAAGAGCAGGGCAGATGGAGATAAATGAATCATGGGAGTGGTTTCCCCCATACTGTTTTCGTGGTCATGGATAAGTCTCACGAGACCTGATGGTTTTATAAAAAGGAGTTCCCCTGAACATGCTGTCTTGCCTGCCATCATGTAAGACGTGCCTTTGCTCCTCTTCCACCTTCTGCCATTATTGTGAGGTCTCCCCAGCCATGTCAAATTGTGAGTCCATTAAACCTTTTTTTCTTTATAAATTATCCAGTCTCTGGTAAGTCTTTATTAGCAGCATGAGAACAAACTAATACAAATGAGTAAAGTGATAACATTAACAAAGACAAGAAATACAGGAAGCAGCACAGATTCAGGGTAGGAATTAAGAAGATACTTTGTTCAGTTTTGGACGTAGCAAATGTAATATGCTAATGGAACTTCCAAAGTGAGTTTGGATGAGCAAAAAGATATATGGGACAGGAAATTATGAAAAAGCTCTGCAGTAGAGATGAAAATTTGAGTCAGTCTTGGGGTAAATGTAATGTAAAACAAATAGGACAGAGAAATACCTACATTTAAGGGTAGAAAAAAAGAGACTGACTGGAAAGAAAGTCCAATTTTTCCAATCCTATGAAGAGTGAGGGGCGGGCAAAAAAATAAAAAACACAAATGAAAATACAGATAAATTATCCATGTCAAGTGGAGGTAATTTTACAATCTTATCTCACACTTGAGAGATGTTAAATGTGTAACAGTTGGTTGACCTTTAAAACTGAACTTCATTAGACCTGGTCTAATGGGCTTTAGTGAAAAATGAGAAGAGAACCGTGGCAGAGAGAGTAGTTGTAGTCATGCCTTCAAGATCCTAAGGCTTAGGATTCAGGGCACTTCCAGAATAATAGGGCAGTAACCTCATCTATGGGGTTCCAGGAAGGTAAGAATGGGCAAAATGTTGGGGTCTCACAGGAAAGTGGTTCCCAGTTGATGAACTACAACCTCATCCCCTCTAACTGTATCTTGATGAAAGGTAGACATTCATCAACCTGTGTTCACCTCCTTTCTGTTCCTGAGAGGACTACCCTTCCCCGCCCCGCCAAAAAAAAAAAAAAAAAAAAAAGGCAAAAATAGATAGCCTTCCCCAGGGCTATCTAGTGATACTCAATTTTTCTGTAGCTAGAGGTAGGCTAAATTAGGAATTTGAGAAGAATTGAGCTGGTTTCCCTGAGATATTTTGACAGAACATGGAAAAAAGAGTTCAGAGAAAGCACAGAATAGGAGGATATGACAGAACTAGATTCTTCCACAGTAGTGATAGTTTTCCCAAAACATTTTATGTCAGAAATCATATCTATGGGTAGGGTGGGAATTGAAAAGAAGGATAGAATTAATGATGCAGATAGAAGAGAGTTCTTTTTAGGAATAAAACATAAAGTAGAGGAATTCTTCATCAGAAGGACAGTAATCCTATCATTGTGAGTGCATGTGTATCTATGTAAGGACCCACTCAGTAGGTTTTAGTTTGGGATGCTTCTAACAGAGTCGTCGAGGAAAGCTTACGAAAGACATGGATAGCATCCTATTCATGGTTGTTTTTCTGGCACTTACCACAATGTTGGTAATACAGTAGGCACCCAGAAAAATTTGTTCACTGGAAAAAGGAAGAAAGAGGACCAAGATTTTATCAGAAACAACAACAAAAACAATTCTTAACTTGTGTTAAATGTTGACTAGGTCCCTGGTATTAAATGACATTTAATACATAAGTTCTCACTGTCTCAGCAATATTGTGAAGTATTATTACTATTTTTTTTTTTTTTGTAGAGATAAGATCTTGCTATGTTGCCCAGGCAGACTGACCTTGACCTCCCCAATCCTCCTATCTCAGCCTCCCAAAGTGCTGGGGTTACAGGCATGAGCTACTGCATCTAGCCCTTGTTATTCCAATTTTACTGACCGATATGGAGAGTCAAAGAGATTAGGTGGCTTGGCCATGCCAGTTCAGTTTAAGACCAGCATTTTTCTAACTGTGTTCAAACTCAGGTTCAATGTAAAATTCTGAGTTTTTAACTGAAATTATCTAAAATAAAATGTTTGAGAGTCAAGAACTAATATCCTAAATAGAAGGGATAAGAAAAAAAAACTGAGGAAAAACCATAAAAACTATAAATAGCTTCCTATCATTGGGTAATGTTTTACAAATAAATGATTTTAAAACTTTTCAAAGCACCTTTTCAGAAATAAAGATTGAAAATAAGGTTGTAGATCTTAAAATGGAAGATTAAGAAGTTGAGAACCTTACAGAGGCAGAGCCTAGAAATAGGAAGATGATGTTTTGATCTTTTCAGACTATTTCTGAATCTTCTCTTATCAACCCTGATCACTTAAAGATTCCAACATTGATGGGATTTCCATTATGACTTTTCTGTACTTTGCTGTTAATGTGCAATATCAGGCTTCCATTAATGCTGAATGCCACTCAACACTAAGCATCTCTATCAGTTGTCTTCAATTCTGGATATACATTAGTGGAAAGCTCTTAAAAAATAAAGTGCCTTAGACTTCACCTCTGATTTAATCGGTGTGGGAGCAGGGCATATACTCTGCTTTTGTTGTTACTTTAAGCTCTCCAGATAATTCTAACAAGCAGCGAAGGTTAAGAATTACTTGTCTAGATCACAAGATTTGGGCAAATCAAAACTAGCATCTGATAAGGGTTATATCTGTCCAAAGGCAATCGCATTACTAATTTCTAATATGCCAAAGATGAGTGTTTCAAAATAGACTCTTGATGTAAATGAATAGAAGTTATTTAGACTTGGAGATATATGATAAAATCCAAAGCAGGAATGACCCACAGTTTTCCAAAAGGACACTGATGGAACTGAAGGGACTTATGCTGATATACATGAGGCACTGAGGTTTTATTGCAAATTATGATTCTGTAAAATCATTTTATATATATCTTATTCCAATCATAAAAATGGGAAAATTGATACCTGAACAATGAAAGACATAAGCCAAAAGACACACAATAAATGAATGAGTAAAATGAAACCAGGATTCTTAATTCCTTTTTCTGGGAATAATGCCATGTTCCTTGTCAGTACTACCTGCCAAATTGGAAGACCTATGTAAAAACAGCTCATGAAACAAAACAAATCTCTCCTACAGTCAACTTCCAGTTGGACTCCGAAGTTTGAGAATTGATAAGAAAAAAACCAGCACAACAGCAAACTCAGGATATAACGTGTCATATTTGCACATTAGAAATGATTAGCAGATAAAGGGTTTGTTCTTCTTGTACACTTTCTAAAACCTTTAAATGCTATGTCCAATACGGCTATTTGCTAATTACCAAAGATCAGATTCACAGAGGAAGAGAAGTCAAAAATCATAAAATAGTTTTTAAAAATTAAAAAAAAAAAATTTCAGAGATCTTCTAAATTCTAAATTCTTATGAATTTCTAAGAGTCAAATTCAGAGACCTGGTTTTAAAAAGTATTAATCTGTATTCTGGTATATATGTAGACATTTTAAAAAGTCATTAATAAAAATATTCATAAAGTGAAAAGCTAAAGCAATACACACAATTTTAACTGGTTGCGACACTGTGTTAAAATCAATGGATCATTCTCAGGGGTAAAAATATGCTTCCATCTGAAATCTTACAAATTTAAAATAATCTAATTAAAAAGTGGTGGCTTCCAGTTAGCTAGACTACAGCTTCTCAAACTTTAAAGTGACTATGAATTACCTGGGGATCTTGTTTAAACACAAATTGAGAAGGGAAAATATCAAGGTAATATCCATCATGATTGTCCCTCTAGATGGAGAAGCATAGGTTGCAGAAATACTAGTTGTTCATTTAACCTAAAAATTTCAACTGAAGCAATTTTCTGAAGTACTGGAAAGCAGAACATTATAATTTTACATGAAAGTAACATTTAATGAAATAAGATAGTGTTTCCTTTCACTTCTTGTTTCCATGTTTGTGACAATAAACCATTACAACTCCAGAGGTTTAAAGTCTGGTTCCTGATGAATTTAACTGCCATGATGTCTAATTTGGTATATAAAACTTCCTTACTACTGAGTTAAAGCATGCTGTAACGAGTTAGGGGTAACCACACTAAGCAGGAAAAAAACACAAAATTACATCCCAATATCCTAATACAGATTATAGATTAAGAAAAGTACACTATTGTGAATTACTATAAAACTCACTGGATCTTTGCCACACATTACCTATCATCTGTATTTCCTAACTGAATTAAAAACAAAACAAAGAAAAACAAAATTTAAAGATCTTGCCCTGATAACAAACCTTTAAGTGCTTGAGTAGAAGTTGTATTATGTGCCCCTCATCTACTGGTTAAAGTGTTAGGGAACAGAGGAGTGGCAGAAAGTCATTTCTGTTTGCATTTATTGGTGGATCAAATCTCATGGTGTTTTGCTGCTGTAGTTTGTTAGTTTTGATTATGTTTAAGTTCATGTTTACACCCTTGGCAGCATTTCTTCTGAGCAGGAAGTGGCATGTGGATGTATGACAAGAGACAAACACTGATGCAAATCAAACTGCATGGAGACAGCCACATTCTGTCTCAGAGCGGGTAGCAGTAGACACACCTCAAAGATCTCAGCTAAAGGCAAAGGAGAGTTACACTGGGTGGCTGGGCAACGCCACCAGCGGATAACTAAACTACACGCAATTTTTGTAAACTAAGAACAGCTTTCTGAACAAAGATATCTGCAGGTTGTGAGACAGAAAGCTGAGTGACAGAGTTAACCATCAGCAACTGTGAGGCACAGGTTTCAATACTGACAAGGACAGGGTGAGACATCCAACTTCTCAGCTACCCCTAGACATCTCCCTTGTCGTCATCTCTGAATGTGAAAGGTTGCTGATAGAATATGGATTTGTGAGATAGTCAACTCTCTACCTCGACAGTTTGACACAAACCAGTAATTATGATACTACATTACCTGCCAAGGGAATCACAAACTCAGGGTCTCACATGCTCTTTCCTGCCACATCTGCACCTGTGAATGACTTTTACATTACGGATGAAAGATATGCATTGATTACTTATGGCATACTATGGAGTAGAGGAATTTTGAGGAGTGATTTAGGTGGATCCAGAGATTATTCATGTAACTGGTATTCCCTCCCCACCAGGCAGAGGCACTGCATTTTAAAACATTGTCCATCAGCCGGGCGCGGTGGCCCACGCCTGTAATCCCAGCAGTTTGGGAGGCTGAGGCAGGAGGATCACGAGGTCAGGAGATCAAGACCATCCTGGCTAACACGGTGAAACCCTGTCTCTACTAAAAATACAAAAAGTTAGCCGGGCGTGGTGGCGGGTGCCTGTAGTCCCAGCTACTCGGGAAGCTGAGGCAGGAGAATGGCGTGAACCCAGGAGGCGGAGTTTGCAGTGAGCCGAGATTGTGCCACAGCACTCCAGCCCGGGTGACACAGCAAGACTCCGTCTCAAGAAAACAAAACAAAACAAAACAAAACAAAACATTTGTCCATCTATTTACCTTGTAAACATAGTTGGTGGCTTTTGGATTAGTAAGGAGATAGAAACCACATAGTAATTTGAACAGAGAGAGTTTAATACAATCTAGTATTAAAAGAGGTTTGGAGTAACAGGAAATTGCCTAGTGGGAGTTAAGGAGAATTCTAAAAAATATAGGAGTTGTAAATACAGTATAAGGGGCAACCACTCCCCCTAAGGCTGAAATAAGTGTTCAAGGAAGAGCTCTCCTCTCACCAGGGCTGAGATCCAGAGATGTCTATGGAGATGCCCTAGTTTTGACTACCTGCTAGAAAAGTCACAGAAGTACTTCATTCATGGGACTTACCAGAAATCTGCCCCTGAAGTTCCAGAAGAGGCTGTTCACAGCTGGGGACAGAACCCTAGAACTAGCTAAGTGCTGAGGAAAACTGCCGGCTGCTGAGGGAATCTGGAATCACAGAGGTTGTCCCCTGCAGGAGTTTAGTGCACTTTCATGTGCCACACAGGCAACAACAGCTCTGGGCTGGCTGCCTGGGACAAAGGTGGGCAGCCGGCTCCCTAGACACCCAGTCTTGTGGTCCCCCAGTGGGCACGTGTGGATCTGAGGTGAGAGTTTGGGGAGCAGTGACTTGGGTGACAGAGCAGGTCCATGGTGTCTGTGGCTCAAGGGTACACTACTGCTGCCCAAATCAAGCTCTAAAGAAAGTGGAGTGTGTGGGGGACACCAACTCTAGAAAAAGCTGTGTTCTGCAGGTACCTAGTACTGGAGAAAATCATATTGGGGAGTGAGCAGTAGAGGAAAACCATGCTCCAAAGGAGCTTAGCCAGTGAGCATCACAGTGTCCCTCCAGTGCCCTCTACTGACAAGGCTTAACATTGAACGAGCCAGCAAAAAAATATTTACAAGGCCCAGCTCCATTATTACAGAGCAGGCTAATACAGTAAATTTGGAACTAAGAGACAATAAACTGATAAGCAGCAAAGTCTGAACTTTTGACTACTCAGCTTCCACATGCACCCTCTTCCACACACTTAAACTCCTGTACAATAACAACGCAATTCTATATTTCACCTAACAAAGTCTGTCGTTCTTTATAAGTGAAGAAGTTCTATTGCCTCAAAAATGAGAGACACAGAGTCCTAACAGCCATTGTAGCCACTGCTGTGACTCTAAGTTACTCCTTAAATTGTATCACAGTCTCACTAAATATTCTGTTACCTAATATTTTACTATTTTGTAAAGTTGATCTCCAATGGCTTCTATTTAACTTTTTTTAAAATGAAAATGAGAGAGAATAAAATTGTTAATATATACAAAAAAAACCCTAGATATAAGAAGCAAAGAAAAAATGTGCATTGAACCTGGGAAAGCTGATGGAAAAAATTTTTTTAAAAAATATGCAAACCTACGATAATCCTCACTTACCTAATTGGCTGCGAAGTCACAATGAGTATCTATGGCTTCTTTCTTACACTAACTACTACTCTGTATTCACCATGCCCTTAAGCATTCCAGGAGTCCACAGATGTTGGTGATGTCAAGGAAGGGCAAATCCGTATCTAGAATATTTGTCTCTTCTAGTGGGAAGAAGTCTCTGCCCCCTTAATGAAGGAAGAAATCCAGTACAGTGAACCTGCCACCCAGAGGCTGGCTGATCCCCGCAGGGGCTCAATGTTGGTCTCTGCAGATTAGGAACTCAGCAGCAGTGCTATCCCAGTCAACTTTAGAAAGGGGAAGCCATGTTGCTGAGCCCAAGCATACACAGCTCCAGTCCTGCCACAAAGACCCTGTTTATGGGCCCACTGAACAAGCACTGAGACAGCTGGAGAGAGAGGCTGACTGATGTGCAAAATGTGTCATTTTGTCCCCTTGATTATTAAGAACCTCCTCTGCAATGGATGTGCTTTTGTGGGCACTCAGATGGGATACACATTTTTTCAGGGTCTTTTCATTTTGAAAGATTCGTTCACATACCTCTTCCTCAAACTAATGACCTTGTCACCAATCTTCCAATCCTGTTCCTTCCAACTCTGACCATACACACCCTTAACAACTACCTATCGACGACCAATATAGATCTGTATTTGTAGGCATGTCTCATTCCCAACATAGTGGACAACCATATTGACTGTTCAAATTTCTGCCTACAGAAAGAATGTCCCTATCGAGTATTATTCACAGTTACTCATGGGTAGAGCTGTAGTGCTATACAGTCTAATCTTGGGTAGTCCTAGTGTATTGTTCAGATTCAGATTCATCTGTAAATCATATTTGAGGTGCTTTTTTTTTTCTTTTTCCTTCTAACAACTGGACTAAGGGAATCGCCAAGAAGCCACAGGCATGAGTTGAAGGGGACAAGGCAATGCCATTAGAGTTGCTACCAAAGAAGTCTGAGTCCCTGGTTCATACAACTTATTTGTACTATCCAGATCTGCTCTAGTTCTGTCTCATGTACTATTTCCACTCAGTGATATATTGCTGTTGTATACTGCCAACCTTATGGCACAATAGGTCAGATTCTACCTAATGATGGGAAACTTGGTCCACATGGTAACCCATAATTATACATTCAATATCTACCTAGTAGCAAGTTAGAAGCTGTTTACCAAAAAGTAAACAGTTATCTGAAGAAAATATTTATTTCAAAATCCTAGATGTCTGCATTGTGATTTTGCCATCGGCACTTTCCAGAGGCTCCATAGAGCATTCCTCTTTGGCACAGATACTAAGAGAGTCATTGAGTTTGCTAGATCATAAAGCTGAAGTGGTAGCATAGCCTGTACTGCTGGGCTTGCTGCAGAGCCATCTTCTACTTTGATCATCATTAAAAACTGGTAGCCTTATGAGTTACTCTGTAAACAGGTTGAGGTAGCATATTCAAATGTTGTAAATGTTGCCCCTAAATTCAAAAATGACTATTGAGGCTGGGTGCAGTGGCTCATGCCTGTAATTACAGCACTTTGGGAGGCTGAGGTAGGCAAATTGCTTGAGCCCAGGAGTGCAAGACCAGTCTGGGTAATATGGCAAAACCGCATCTCTACAAAAAAACACAAAAATTAGCTGGGTGTGGTGCTCACCTATGGTCCCAGCTACTCAAGAGGCTGAGGTGAGAGGATTGCTTGAGCCCAGGAGGCGGAGGTTGCAGTGACCCCAGATCCCACCACTGCATTCCAACCTGGGCAACAGAATGAGACTCCCTCTCAAAAAAGAAAAAAAAAAAAAAAAGACTATTGAGCATAGTGGCTACTGAATGCCCAGAAATTTTGCTGAATTTCTCTGGGGCTGATTTGTCACCCTCTAATTCTTATATGCTCTACAAGGATATCTAAAGTATTTGCTACTTTCTTCTCATCAGAGACAATCAGCGTAATATCATCAATGCAGTGGATCAGTGTAATGTCTTGTGAAATATTATGATGACTAAGATTAAGAATTGATCTAGCCCTGAGGCAAGACTGTGAAGCCATATTGTTGGCCCTGCTAGATAAAAACAAATTGTTTTCGGTGGTCCTTGTAAATTGGCAGAAAAAGATACTAACTAAGTCAATAGCTACATACCAAATGCCAGGGGTTATGTGGTTTGATAAGGATATTACATCTGGGTCAGCAACTACATTTGGAGTCACCCAATAATTAAGTTGAGGGTAGTCTACAGCCATTCTCTAAGATCCATTTAACTTCTGCCTAGGCAAAATAAGTGAGCTAAATGGGGATGTGATAGATATCACAAGTCTTATTTTAAATCTTTGATAGTGACATCAATCTTGACAGTTTCCTCAGGGATATGTTATTACTTTTGATTTACTATCTTTGAAGAAAGGGGAAATTCTAAAGTCTTCTACTTAGCTCTCCTATCACATGGTCCTCCCTCTATGGGTTAGCAGGGGTGTCCAATCTTTTGGTTTCCCTGGGCCACATTAGAAGAAGGATTGTCTTGGGCCACACATAAAACACACTAACACAATAGCTGATGAGCTGGAGGGGAAAAAAAAAACAAGAATTACAAAAAAAAAAAATCTCATAATGTTTTAAGAAAGTTTACAAATTTGTATTAGGCCACATTCAAAGCCATCCAGGGTGGCATGTGGCCCATGGGCCACAGGTTAAACAAGCTTGGTTTAGAGAGTCAATATGGAGATTCTGCCAGTTACCCAGTGTGTCTACTCCAATTATTCACTAAAGAACTGGGGAAATAAGCACAGGCTAGATCTGCTGACCCCCTGGACCCACTATGAGTACAGCTGGAGCTAAGACTCCATGTGTTACCTGAGCACTGTAAGTCTCCACTTTGAACAGCTGGCCACAACACTTTTGGGCCCCGCTAGGAATTAGTATGAAAGGTCTGGTTATTTCCTTTTCCCCAAAGCATATGCTCTGGTAAATGGCTATAGTTCCCTTTGGGGAAAAGCTCTGGGAGTGTGAATTGACTTAGGCCTGAAAACTGAGTAAGATACTGTGACTCTTGATTGTAGCAACTAAAGTTAACTTTTTTGCTACCAGAGCTAGAGTTTTTCCTATTATATAGTGAAGGGATGCTATAGTACTACTTACGTAAATCATTCATTAGCTACCACTAGGCATATACCAAAGACAGTATCTCAGCTCTCAAAAACATCTGCAAGCCAATGTTTTCTGATACCTCTACGTCCCAGCTTTTCATTGTGGGAGATGCACATACTTGGTGGATAATATGTATATACTTGTGGATGTATATATATTTGGTGGATAAGGGCTTACTGCCACTTGGCTTTTGCTGCTATGGAATTTCATCATCTCCAGTGAAATCAGAGAGCCAATTTCAATGGTCTACAAAGGAGAGCAGCCACAGATTTTTTTCATGGAAAAAGGGAATCCCTTCACTAATGTACTACTTAATACTTTAGTGAAAGAAGTACTGGGCCTTTTTATGGCATGTGTTTGGAGGATGGATAGATTGCATTCAATTAATTCAACCAAACATTCCTTTTCTGAAGGAGTCCAAACACATACAAGCAGTAGGCAATTTCTCTCCATTCATTCTTCCTTTGAGGCCCCAAGAATATTAAGGAATAGGGAGTGAAGGAATACAGAAGATTGCTTGCTCAATTGTTATCATTTTGCATTTAACTTTCTACAGGTTTACCAATGCTGATGTGATAGAGACTCCTCCTCCACCTCTCAGCTTCCATTACCCTATAGAAAAAGTGTCAACAAACTTTTTGTAAAGGACTAGATAACAGACATTTTTTTTGCTTTGCTGGCCATATTGTCTCTACTGCAACTATTCAATTCCGTTGTAGTACAAAAAAGACAGTTTGTAGATGAATGAGCATAGCTGCATTCCAATTAAACTTGTTTTCAAAAACAGGTAGTGCGTCAAATTTGATCTAAGAACTATAGTTTGCTAACCCCTGCTGTAGAAATTCTAAAAGACTTCAATCTCAATATTTATAAGTCTCCCCATATTTACCGCTTCCCCATTAGCTGCCACCTCCCCAGATGTAAAACAGAATTCTTTTCAAGTCTTCCATAACATCATTTTTTATTATACATAAAATCTATGTCTACCTATAAGATTAGGCTATATATGTGCCTAATTTGAAGCAAACAATATCCTTCCACTTCTCCAACTACCATCTGAAATTCCTGCATTATCCACTCTTCATGGTTAAGGTACAAGAAAAATTCCTTTAATATAAAATTTGGGTTGGAAATAAACCAGTCTCAGCCTAAACTTTAATTCTTCTATCAACAGATGGCCTCAAGTAGGGTAATTTTACCCAGAACCATGCATAGTCAATTACCGTATACAGTGAGGCCTACTAAACACACACTGAATGCCAAGTTCCAAATAAGGGAGGGTGGGGTGCTTAATTCCACGAGATTCATACTTAATTATTTAGGCAAAGGGAGAGGCCCTGATGAGTTTTAAGCAAGGTGATGACCTAATGAAAACTGAAATTTAGAATGATTATCCTTGAAGTTGTGCTAAACATGGAGTTTTTGGGGAGGTAGAAAAACCTGATAGGAGGTTAAAGGCATTTAGGATACCCTTAAAAGCAATCCAGGCAAGAGATAAATATAAGGGGCATGGAAGCTTGGAAACAGATTTTGGAAGTAGAGTTAGCTGAACTCAGCAAATGAGTCAATGTGGAGGCTACGGAGGTTGTTAAGTTGTGATGGGTGTTAAAGATGTGTTCTGGGCCGGGCCCGGTGGCTCACGCCTGTAATTCCAGCACTTTGGGAGGCCGAGGCAGGCGGATCACGAGGTCAGGAGATCGAGACCATCCTGGCTAACACGGTGAAACCCCGTCTTTACTAAAAATACAAAAAATTAGACGGGCGTCGTGGTGCGCGCCTGTAGTCCCAGCTACTGGGAGGCTGAGGCAGGAGAATGGTGTGAACCCAGGAGGTGGAGCTTGCAGTGAGCCGAGATCGCCCCATTGCACTCCAGCAAGGGCGACAAAGCGAGACTCCGTCTCAAAAAAAAAAAAAAAGATGTGTTCTGGACTTGTTGAAAGGTGCTAGCTAGCTAGGTGCTTGTAATCCCAGCTACTCGGGAGGCTGAGGCAAGAGCATTGCTTGAGCCCCCGAGATCAAGACCAGCCTAGGAAACACATCAAGATCCCATCCCAAAAAAGAAAGGTGCTAGTAATGGAGTGCTTTCTCTTCTGCATTATCTTCAGTGGTAGACCTAGAACTCAAAAATATGAGACCAGAGGCCAGTGAAACTAACGGAGGCAATGATAGAGGGTAGAGTACAAGAAGGAGACTGAGGTCACAATAGAAATAAGTTTTATCCAGTTCAAAATGATGGGTCACATCTGAAAAAACAAAGGTCATGTTCAAAAAGCTCAAAGAAAACAATAACTTCTATTAGAAACCCTGTCTGCTTTATTAATTGTCCTCTAGAAATAAGCCCACTCTGCCATTAAGTATTTACTATCAGATGTTTTTCCCCCTTTCTTCTTATCTCATTTGACTTAGAATTATCAAACTTGCAGGGCTGCTTACTACTCTAGTCTCTATCAAAGCATAAATCAGATGTGAGGATGACTTCTAGAAATCCCATAGATATGCTAATGCACTAGTGAAATGGCACACCTGTAACTTGCACATTAAAGCACTGTTCTAATAACAAAGGGTTGAAACAACCTAGAACTCTACCAATAGGGAAAGAGATAAATTATGATGGAGTAATATGATTAAATATTATGCAAAATAAAAAGCAAAGCTAATTTATATCCTGATATGAAATGATCCCCACAATGTAGTTAAATGGGAACAAAAAAAGCAAGATTTGTATTTTAAAAAGAAGGAAAATACATATGTATTATTTTTATATTTTTAAAAAATAGCATTGGTTACCTCTGGGGAAGAAAACTGGTGTCAGAGGACACCAGTGAAAGGAAGATTTATCATATACCCTTCCTAACTTTTGAAAATTGCGAACTTCAAACAACTGGAGTTCACAAACAACTGCAACTACTAACACATGTTTAAGAATTAAATAAAACAGAAAGGAAAATGTGTAAAGGTAGAATAAAGAGTTTTAGGCATGCAATATCTCACATTTCTTAATTCCATGCACCATTTTTCAGGAAGCTAGTGGTGGATATGTGTTTCATCCAAATGAGGGTGTGAATAAAAAACAAAAGTCATAGTACCTAAGGAATAGAGGCTCTATCAGAGATGTCAGCAAAAAGAAATTCCAAACAACCACCATGGAACAGGCCTAGAGAGCAACAGTCAAAACGGGGACAAGAGCACAGATTGCTCCAGTAAGGGACCAATAAATGTGTTACGTTAGACTACATTTAAAACCAAGCTGAAAAGATGTTAGAGTACACAGAAATTGCACTCTAACTGACATATGGAAACACTAAGCCAAGTGTTTTCTTAAATGAGTTCATTATTACTCCTAGGATTTAAAAAAAAAAATTCTACAAGTAAAGAATCCTACTCGTAATATGCTTGCTTGACTCAGTAGTAAACAATATCTATGTAATCACACTAAATAAATACTAAAATGCAAACAAAACAATGTGAGAATTATATTGGAAGGTCAAGGAGGGACAGTAGAGGTGGCTGTGTATGAAAGATCTAAATATTTATCTACCATAATCGGAAGTCAGTAGATATTGCCAAATATTGATACATTAAGAAACAGCAGTATAAGTATATTATTTGAAAACGTAAGTGCTGGAAGAAACATTTAAATAAATGAAAGTAGCTGCTTTTAGGCAACAGGACTGGGGAGATGAGAAAGGAGGGGCAGAGTTGACTGGATTTTTATTGTTGTTGGAAGTCTTTTAATAACCCTATTTTATTTTATTTACATGTAAGTAGGACAAATGCACAGTCATGTCCTGGTATCTGCAGGAGATTGGTTCCATAACCCCTGTGGATACCAGCATCTGCAGATGTTTAAGTTGCTTTTATAAAATGATGTAGTATTTGGATTTAACCTAAGCACATCATCCCAATTACATTAAATCATCTCTAGATTACTTATAATGCCTAATTCAATGTAAATATTGCGTAAATAGTTGTTATACTGTGCTTTTTTATATTATTTTTTATTGCTGTATTACTTTTTTCCTGAATATTTTCAATCTAAGGTTGTTTGAATCTATAGACACAGAATTCATGGAAATAGAAGGCGAACTGTGCAGGATTTGGAATTGTATTGCTTGGACTTGAGTCTTGGCTCTAATCTTTCACTAACCTTGTAAATAGAGGCAAACTACTTAATCTCTCAATTTTCCTATCTTTAAAATAGGGAGGAAAATAGCATGCACCTCATAGGGTTGCTTTGAAGATTAAATAAGTAAACTCATGTAAATTGCTTAAAATATGCCTGCCATGTAAGTGTTCAATAGTAAATAAGGACCAATACTTATTATGAGAATAAATACAAACTATTATTACTTGATAAAAATATAAAGGCATTAATAACTAAAATCTATTTTTAAAAATATGGGCCATATATTAATGCCTGCCTCCTTTGTGGGGAAACTTTTGTTTTTATAAGTTAATGTTCTCAGGTACTAAATAGGACTTTATTTCTTTAGGCTACAGTCTTCCCTCTAACCCATAGTTAGGGGGAAGGATGTGGTGAGATTGTTGAAAAATTCCAAGTTACAGTTAGGGATGAAAAAGTGGGAGCTCAAACTGGAATTTGAAGACTGCACGTTAAGTAGTTAGGCCAAAAGGGGAGGAAGAGCCTTCCAGGCAGCGAAGACCACTTGCAAAGACCTAGAGGCAAAAGGAACATAGCAATATAAAAAGAGTGGTGGAGCTGGAACAATGATGAGTGTGCTATGTGTTTGATGGGAGCCAAATCATGCCAGGCCTTTGGGCATGTTAAGGAGTTTGCCTTATCTTAAGGGCCATGAAGGGCTTTATGCAGGATATAACATAACCACATATTTTGAAAAGATCACTCTGGGTGCAAGGTGAGGAACCAAGAAGCAAGAAGCCAGAATTAGCTCAGATAGACAAACAGGGAGGCCATGGCAAAAGTCCAGGCAAGAGATGATGATAGAGATAGGAATGAATAAAAGTAGATGGATTTGAGAAACATTTAGAAAGTAAAACTGACAGAACTTGGCATAGGACTAGCTAGGAAGAGATGAAAGGAGGACTGCTAATTCCAAGAAATCTTTTGCCTCATTTTTGTTTTTCTTTGTTTGGGAGAGAGTTTCAGTCTAGTCTAACTCAATTATATTTTTTAAGGAAAGGCTGCTCCCTTTAAGCTCCTCAACAATAATAATATACTCAATTGTGGAATATGTATAAGCAAAAGCTGCAAGACATTTCAATTACAAAGTTAACTTTTCACTTTTAAATGATAAAACCCCCAGATCTTGGAACAGAACCAAAAGGCCCCAAAATAAAATAGAATTCAAAGTAATGAGATGGAAGTAACAGCAAACCAAATTAAAGACTAATTAAGTCAGTGAAACAAGTTCGCTACTCCCCAGTTTCTTTGGTTACTTCCCATTAAAAAGGCAGATTGGGTTGGGCGCGGTGGCTCACGCCTATAATCCCAACACTTTGGGAGGCCGAAGCAGGCAATTCATGAGGTCAGGAGATCAAGACCATCCTGGCTAACATGGTGAAACCCCGTTTCTACTAAAAATACAAAAAAATTAGCCGGGTGTGGTGGCGGGCGCCTGTAGTCTCAGCTACTTGGGAGACTGAGGCAGAAGAATGGCCTGAACCCAGGAGGTGGAGCTTGCAGTGAGCCGAGATCATGCCACCGTATTCCAGCCTGGGCGACAGAGCGAGACTTCGTCTCAAAAAAAAAAAAAAAAAAGCGGATTGACTTATACTGCCTGCCAATGCCTCTCCCCTCTCTGTGACACTTCTACTCCAAAATTTTTATTCCACAAAAGTCTTAATGGAAAGGGAAATTTTGCATATTTTGCGAATAATCCAAAAGGGGTATGTGTGTGTGTGTGTGTCACAGACAAGAGCAAAAGCAGAGTATATTTATATCATGTCAAGCAAATAATAGAAGTATACACAGGACACCTCACACTGCTCAGGTATATGTGGAGACGTGGGTGAGGGGACACAGTTTCCCAAATGAGGCAAGACCTTCTTGAGTCTTAAGAGTCATTAAGAGCTATAGATAGAGGTAAAGGTAGAAGGAAAGACACTCTCTGCAGTGAGAAGTGCAAAAGAAAAGCGCGCACACACACATACAAAAACAAGAAGTCTATTGCTGGGAAATAAAATTTCAGCTTATGGAGTATCAATCCAGAGTTAAGCAAGTGTCAGATCCCATGGGACCATTTTAAGGGATATCCTGTAAGCAACAGAAAATTGTTGAAGGATTTTAAGTGACAGGGAGAATTTACATTTCTAAAAAGATCATCCTCATCCTCCAGATGATGGACTTAAGGATGACAACACTATCTGCTGAGATACCAGGTAGGAAGCAGCTATGATACCCTAGTTAAGAGATGTTAAGACCCTTAACTAGAGCAGTAGAAGTAAAAGAAGAATTTTTGGCTTGGAGAAAGGTGTAAATGCTAAGTGGATTCAGTGTTCTAATGGTTGTTGTCTTAGTTCATGCTATAACAAAATACCTTAGACTGGGTAATTTAAACAACACAAATATACCACTCACAGCCTGAAAGCTGGGAAGTCCAAGATCAAGCTGCTCGCAGATTCAATTTCTGGCGAGGGCACATCCCTCATAGATGGCCTCCTATGTCACCTCACATGGAGGAAGGGCAAAAGGCTAACAAGCTTTCTCAGTCCTCTTTTATAAGAACATTATCTTTTATAAAAACAAAAGGGGCCAAGGCCCTCATGACCTAATCACCTCCCGAAGACCCTATTCCTAATACCAATACACTGGATTTGATTTCAACATATGAATTTTGGAAAACACAAACATTCAGACCATTGCAGTTGTAGAGGCTAAGAAAAAGAGTTTAAAATTACCTCTGGATTTTTGGTATGGCACCTGGATGGTGGTACACATCTATGATTCACTCCCCCAAATCCCTGCAGCAAAATGTGTTTCAAAATTCAGGATTTGACAGCCTGTAGTCTCAGCTACTTGGAAGGCTGACATGGAAGGATCACTTGAGCCCAGGAGTTCAAGATCAGCCTGGGCAACATAGTGAGACTTTGTCTCATTAAAAAATCAGATTTTTTTGGATATTAGAAAGGTGATATGGTTTCCATACCCAATGTAAGAGTGTACCCCAGCAGGGCCTGGGGCAGTATTATGTAATCAAACAGCACTATTTCTGCAGCTGGACATAATCCACTAAGTTGGATACACAATCGCAATAGCCTCCTGACAGTTCACTCAGGCTTTGCCCCAATTGAGTTCAGGTTTTGCTAACAAATGAGTTAAATTTTGTTTTGCTTTGTTTTCAGAGGCTGATTTTGGAATTACAGATAAGAAATGGTACAATGTACTGCTATCTATAGATAGAATACAGAAAGTGAGCAGGTTGTTTGTTCATTTGTTTGTTTTTTGATGAGATGAAGGTTCTGGTTTGAACATATATAATCTCTGGTGATGAAGAAATGTTAAAGATGTCCAAGAGACAATTATATAGAAAAGAAAATTAGTTTGGACAGTTTGAAACTGGAACAATTATAGGGAAAAGGTTTACTTGGGGGAATATTCTCTATTCAGTGCCAAAAATAAGAGCCCAACTCTGAGAATGACCCAAGGAAATGTCACATAATTGTCAGCAGTCTCTAATGACCTAGAATTCAGAGTCCTACTTGTCTTTGCTTTTCAATAAGTGAATGTACTTTCGTCTCCTGCCACTGCTGGAATTGATCTGAATTCAGTTTTCCCCCTGAGTGTACATGAGTTGTGTTAAATTTTACCCAAATTACATAGTATGAATTATTTTGATACTAACTAGATGCATAATTGAACAGGTAATTGAAAATACCTTCCTATTCAATAGGATTTTATATCCATAAAGTATCCATCATTCCAAATGTATTTTTACACTTGATGGACTAGAGAACTGAATACATGTGAAGATGATTCTGGCACTGATCGTTTCCAAAATCCTAAATATGATAATATTTTCCTTAGGAGAAATATTTCACTCACCAAGAATGTAAAGGCAGGTTAAAATTGAAAGTGTCTACAGAAGGCTTAATTATCCAATCAGAGCTTCCAAGACTACATTCCTACAAATCATTTAGGGATCTCTTTTAATCTCCCAATGTAGTCTTTTGGTGGAGAGGGGAAGTATAATTCCTATAATTTGTCTCTTATACTTGTTTCATAGTAAAAGAGAAAAGTATTAAATATTAACAGAATATAAACCAAATAATAAACTGGCTATGTTTTCTCTAATAAATTTTTTAGACTCCACCCAGGACTCTAACTCAGTCATAAAACTTTAAGAGTTCAGAACAGAGCTGGACAGAATGTTTCTCCCTCAAAATTTCACTTAATTCTTACCATCAAAATCCCCTCAGAAAAAAATATTTCTAGTTTTTCCTGTTCCCAAATACACTACAGCATGATGAGAACCCATTCAACACAAAATATGTATAATGAACAAGGCTTCATACGTTCTTAAGATTTTAAAGGCTTAATCTAGCACCAAGGTCCTGGAGCCTCAAGCCCTACAATACATGTTTAATTAGGGTTACAGTACAGTTTTTAAGAAATAATTTATTTTCTTTCATGTGAGTGAGGATGTGCCTGTGTGTGTGTGTGTGTATGTGTGTGTGCATGTGCATGTATGACACAGAGAAAAAGAAAGCTGGTAGAAAAATCAGCCTTTAAAAAAACAAAAATTCAACAGACGAGTGCTATTTTCACATTGTAGGCTCCAGCACATTCGTGGTCATAAAGAGGTCTAATGTGTTTAAACCAATATTTTTAAAAATAAAATAATAAAGAACATCGAAGTTGTAAGGTTAAGCACTGTTTTATATTAATAAAACTTGTTTCATTTATATACACTCACACTGGAGTTTATGGAGTTGAGGCAGAGAATAAATTAGTTATTGAGGACTGCAGTAAAAGAAAAAAAAGTTTAAAGAAACTCAGTGTTAAGGATGTGTGCTTGAAACCAAAAATCTGGAGTGTTGCAAACGGATGAAAGGCACTGGGTAGCTGCCTCATAAAATATATTTTAAGCCAATATAATAAAAAGATCAGAAGACTAAATAATGTTATCCACATTGACTTAAAAAATTAACTGTGGCTTGGAAATACCAAGAAGGAACTAAAAATCTCAATTGACATAGCATCGTCAATATGCATGCTATTTCACAATGAGAGGAGCATGATGCCTTCACTGGGTAGTCTCCATGAAGTCAGGCATCATTTGGAAAAAGTAGAAATGAGGGTAAATCAGAGCTGAAGAAAAAGCAATAGACTATTCTGTAATTACAAAGGCCTTACAAAGTATATGAAAGAAAAAAGATAAACATCTTATGGTAAGTGAGGATGTGGGTGGTGAAAAGTAAGATACAGGAGTCGTGAGTCAAGCCACTGGAATGATCATGCCATCTCTGGGTGAAATGAAGTTAGAATACCTCTCTTGCCTTCAATTTTTCACAAATGAATGGTTTCACTAGTGAACCTCCAAAGTGAGAAAGGGATCCCGAGAAGGCTAGGGCTGGAAGATATTCCTGATTGTTTTTAAGGCTTTGTTATCTTAATCTAGGAAAGTATTATTTTTCCTATTTAACAGATAGATTAAGTCACACCGTTACTCTGGCTAATGAAAACATGTTACATTTCTCACTAGAGGTTAAGAGGAAAGACAGTCTGATAACATCTGCCCAGTAAGTAATGAAGATTAATATTCAAAATTCAGGGAACAACTCCTATATCTAATATTTAAACAGTATTTAGCACATTTATTTCTCTGTATGGAGATGAGATTAAGAGATCAGGTGACAGTCTTTCAAGAAATGTAGAAAATTCCTGGTTGAATTAATAATTACGTACTGTTATGCTGTGGTTGGCTTTTTAGCTTTCCATCTAATCTTAAAAAGAAGAAGAAAAAACCCACTATATGTTGCATAAGGCATTTTAAGATAAACGTGCAACTTAAAATATATTTTTAAAATATGCAGAGATAGAACAAAACAAATCTAGTGGAATTATTATTATTAGAAACTCCTCTGTAAAAATATTGGCTAAAGCAATACATAAAAAAAGATTCTCGGTACAAACTGCTCGGAAAGTTTAACATGCGCTAGACTTCAAATATTAAAAGTTAAATTTAAAAAAATCTGATGGCAGGGTGTGACTTTAACCTCATGGATTTTAGCCACAAACTCAAAGAAAAAATATATACAATAAAAGAAGCAACAGATTTTCCCACAAGCAGAGATTTTTCTAATTAAAATGCTGTCACTTTAATATTTTTTAGCTATAGAATTTGAGTGTAAATGTCTTCATTATGTACTGTAACTTCTCTAGCAAGTTATGTTAACTTAATAACGTTTTCAGAATCGGAAATATTGGTAACTCGATGGGATTCTTAAAACAGAAATAGTTTCTTTGATGAGTTGGAAAGAGAAGGAAATAAAAGTCTAAGGTAAGCGCCAGTTTCACCCTCAATTCTTAGGCTTCAGAAAAGCCTAATTAGGCAGGGAAAGGAATTTGGGCCTGGCACACCCAAGCTTAGACGTGGCAGGATCCTGAAACAATTTTTTTTTTGAACCTTTGAGTCATATGCCACAGGCAAACCATAACCGCGATATACAGGTCCTTAAGTCAACAGGTCCTCTAAAGAGATGGTGTGTGGTTGGTGCGTGGCAGTTGGATTTCCTCCCGCCACGGAAGAAAAGAACTCTTCTCCATTGGACAGGAAAGTGGGCCCAACTCTGGCTTGGAGAGCGCACCCGGAAAAGTGCAGAGTCGAAACAGAGAGAGAGGGGTGTCTGCGTCCCGGCCACAGAGCCCTTTCCAAACCACTCGGAAACCATTTAAATGGCTCGGCGGCCACGGTTTGCTGCCTAGAACGTTTGGGGTCCCCGGCTGGGAAAGTTGCCTGGCAAAGCCATGCCCTTCGCCGTCGCGGGATGCCCTCTCGGGCAGAGAGGCTGGAGGAGACAGGCAACCTGTTAGCCGCAGTGGAAGCGCGCCCGCCTCCCGCCGGGCCCTCTCTCTCAGGGTCCCCACGCTGCGGCCCTCCCAGGGGCAAGTCCGGGGCCACTAGGTCTTTGATCTCGGTCCAGCTCCTCTGGGGCCGCCCCATAAGGACTGGCGGGGCACCGTGGGCGAGAGGGTGTGACTGGGCTCCCCCCGGGGCGCCACCTGCCCCTTGGCCCGGGGAGCCCCTTTCGGGGTCTCTCCAGGGGCAACCGAAACACTGCTCTCGAGACCGACTCCAACCGGCCACCTGGACCGTAGCCCTGTCCCCAACACGTGAGCCCCCGCGGCTGTCCTCCCGCCTGCTCTAACGCAGCCCAGGGGTACCGCATCTCCCTCTGCCTGTCGCCGGCTTACCTGACGGGTGGGCTGGGCAGGGCAGGGCAGGGCAGCGCGGCGGGAAGCGGCGGCCGGGCGGGCGCTGGACGTGGGCTGGGCTCCAGGTGCAGGTGGCTGCCGCTGCGACTCCGGTTGCTGTCGCTACAGTTGCGGCTAAGTAGAGCTCCTCCTCCGCCGCCGCCTCCTGCCTTCCCGCTGGGCCTCCCGCGTTGCCTGGAGAGGCAGAACCGCGGCTCGGCTTCCTCTTGGAGTCTCCCAGGTGAGCTCCGGTCTGCGACGTCGGCAGGGGCGAGGCCCCGCTCCCGCGCCTGCGCGCCAGCCTCCCGCCCCGCCCCAGCACTACCTGAGCGCTCCAGGTGAGAACCGTTGACCGCGCGCGCGGGGTAGGGGCGCCGTCCGGGCCAAGCCTGGCTGTTGCGCGGCTTCTCTCTGCGCGGTCGGCGAGGCTGCTGCTCCGCGCAAGTTGTGGCTTCCGGCCGGTCTACATTGAAGGAATCCTGCACTGACCTGGTGGCAGTGATCACCTTGTAGCCAGAGCAGTCTGCTGGGTCCTTGGGGAAACAGAAGTTCTAGATTTCCCCCACACGCTTCCTCCCTTCCTCCTCGGTTCGCCAAAATGAAGGGGTGCGCTGCCTCCGAGGACCACTTCGGGAGGGCAGCAACTGCTGGCTCATGTGGTTTCCTCGGGCAGGGTTCAGCAGCTTCTGTCACCAGTTAGGTTTCGTGAGCTTCCTTCCCGTGTAGTCTTGATTTCATCACTTGACTCACTTCAGCGCAGCTAGTGGTTTCCGTTTCTGTACGCGGGCGCTCTGGTAGGGGCGCCTCACGTCCAAAGGAGGAGTCTCCTCCCAAAGAAGAGCCTTTGGTATTTGGCAGAGCCTCGCCAATTTGGGGCGCACCTCCCCTCCCTGGGATGCTCTCAGAAGGCAAACCAATTCCCAGAGGGAAAAACAGCCACAACAGAGAGAACCCTTGCTGTTCCTGTTTGGAAAAAGATTGGGATTTCCTGGAGAAGGCTTGCTTCTACTGTAGGTTCGTTTAAAAACTCCACATCTATTCTGGAAGGGGACAACGCAGACTCCAGGAAGATGGTGGGGTTTGCTGTTTTTAAGACAAAAAAAAAAAATTGTTAAACAGTGTTTGTTCCGTTTATGACACAACTTTCTGTTTCAGCCTTCCTTCTGCTGCTGTAACAAACATTGACACTCCCAAAACCAGGACTTAAAATGACCTTTATACCTTTCCGTGAACTCATTTCTTTGGCTCTATCCCAAAGATATGTAGGGATATAAATCGAAAACTAGCTAAAAACTCTTTGGTGGCATGTTTAATCATATGGTGGCAGATTTTACTATGAAGTTTAGTTGTGGTCTTCCTCCTACATTTTGACATGCTCTTATGGTGCTTATTTACTGTTTTATTAGTGCTACGCGTGACCTAAAAATAAGGTTTAAAATACAGGTTAGTGTAGTATCAACAAGTGTATCTTTAGTACTTGACTAGTCTAAGACATTGGTTTTAGCATCCATAGTACTATTTTATACTATGACACCTATGAGTTAGGTTTAAGACATTAGTAAACTAGGTAGTTCTATGCTTGTTTTACATGATGTGCTTATTTTGCAAGCACCAAGGAACCTTCGTCTATTTGCAACATTTTAGTATCAGTACCTACAAGCAGTTGCCAAGCTCCCTTTCCCTCCAAAAACAAACAAAAAATAGTTGAGGAGATACTTGTGTGTATTGATATACTAACTCGGTAGTGTTTTTCCTTAGGTCCAGGTCCAGAACTGAAAATACTAACTACTCAAATTCTCTTCTCCTTCTCCTTCTTCTTCTTCTTCTTCTTCGTTGTGCCACTTTGTCGTTTACCCCTAACTGGTGGTTAATGTCAGTCTTTGGAAAATTTGTAAGGTATCCTAAATGTATAACCAAGAAACCTGTATCCTTTTTCACACACTACCCATCTCTGAATGAAACAGGAGTCAAAGATTGTGAGAGTTTTGATGTCCCACCAAACGAAGAGCAACACTTTTCACTGACAATCAGGACAGAGCAGATGGATATAAAATAGCAATCTGGAATCCAAAGACTGAGACGCATTGACAGCAAGACTAGTAACGTCAAATAACAACTGAAAAGAGAAGATAGGGCAGACCTATAAAAAGAGAGAGCCAACAAACAGGACCAAAATGCTGGATGAGGAGTATAAAAAGAACAGAAGAAACATAAAAATGATCAGGAGTTACTAAAATTTGACTGTCAGTTTTACAATGGAGACGAACAATTTAAAGAAGGAAGCAGTTTTTCTGAGTGTGGCATTACTTGTGCATGTTGAGTGTCACATATATATACATATATATATATAGAGAGAGAGAGAGAGAGATAGATCTTGGGGATGAGACCCAAGTCTAAACACATAATTCATTTATGTTTCATATATACCTTATACACATAGCCTTAAGGTAATTTTATAAAACATTGTAAATAGTTTGATGCACGAAACAAAGTTTGTGTAAAATACTTATGTGTGGAATTTTCAACTTGTGGTGTCATGTTGGTGCTCAAAAAGTTTTGAATTTTGAAACATTTCAGATTTTGGATCTATGGATTAGGGATGCTGCATCTGTACTATTTTACACAACATTACTTGTACTATTTCATAGCATTCTGAAAGCAAAGCCTTATTATTAATAAAAACTTTTCTGTCACAATAAAATGATGCCACAGGCCCAAGAAAAAAAATTATCATATTGAAATGTTTAATGCCCCAAATCTAATCAGAGGCAGGTTTTTGAAAGTACCATCCTATTCAAAATTATGAAATAAATAATTTATTTCATAAACAGAAGTTAGCATTTCATCATAAAATAAAACCCAGGAACCTTAATGTAGACATGCTTCTCAGAAATAAGCTAATTTTAATAGCATATGTTTGACATATAATGACAGTTAAGATAGAAAATTGGGCAGATTTTACACAGGAAGGAAACAAACATTCTCTATCTCTCTCACACACACACATACACACACTTATTACACACACACACACACACACACACACACGACTAGCCACAAAATGGTCATTTGTATGGATTTGAAACAATACTTACTCCTTAATACTTTCTGTTAACATTTAATGCCAAGATCATCAGCACCTGGCACTTAGTAGGTACTTAATAAATATGTGTTAAATGAATAAATTGACCCATCAAGTACCATAAAAAAATATACCTAGTGTCTTGAGCAATTTACAGGTCTAAAGAATGGTTTTACCCAACAGTAAGGAGAAATAATCCAAGGCGGGGTAAGAACACTAGACTGGTAATCTGAATTACAAAATTCTAAGAACAATAGATACCAGCTTTCACGTATCTACATTTCAAAAGACACTACGCAAAACAATTTACACTCCTACAAGTTACTTTATGTCTGGCTTCAATATTCTCTTCCACAAAACAAAATAGTGGTAGAAGATGATCTCCAGGCTTCTTTACATTCTGATTCAAATAAACTCCATGCCAAGAGAATTGGGCAAATAAATAAACAAATAAAACCTTCTGGATATAGCAATAATAATTAATGGGACAACAAAGATGAAGAAACTGAAATTATTTAACTGAGATCAAAATTTTAATTCATAAATAATAGTTGTAATATATAATGTAATAAGTAAATGTGTAAAGTTACTAAGCCCAACTTTAAACTATTTCAGTTTGTTAATTGTTTAATTGTTGGTTACACAACTTTGCTTTGAAACATACTCTAGAAAGAGTTTTGCCTCATGAGGGAACTAGAGTTTTTAGTGAGGATCTCAAAGTCAGACTCAGAGATTTGGCTCAAAGACTGAACAGATTGGAATAATTTCTTCTCAAAGCAGTAATAAGCATAGAAATGTTACTGATTCAAGCAGAGAGTAGAGGTAGTATCACAGTGAAGAGCCACAAATATGTGGGTATTTTTAAAATAATGATGCAACATAATTCTACATTGTGTTTAAAATACTGCAAGAGTTAAAACAGTGAAAATATAAATAGGTTATTTTAGTATGAACTTTTTTGGACATTGTTTTCTATGATCCTTCCCCCTGTAGAATCTCAGAACAATCATCTCAGATTTTCAAAGTGGTACACATACTATGAGGGGTTGACTTAGATTACAACAAAACTATGTCTTGCTAATCTTGTATTCTTAGTACTTGGCACATAGTAGGCACTCAATAAATATTTGATGAAATGTATTGAATAGAGTGCATTGTTTCAAGCTTTTAAGCATTAGCCTAAGAGCAAAAAGAAATGTCATGCTGAGTCAGAATAATATTCAATCTAACTGGCTCTAAATTCTGACAGTGGCACCAAAGAATATTTTGTGGGAAACCATGGTGATAGTCTTGCATGATGTTGACCTCAGTGATGTACTCGGGTATCCCTCACTGACTCCTTTCCTAAATTGATTTCTCTTTTTCTGTAACATGCTTCTTTAAATTGAAAAGAAATTAATATTCTTTACAGAAAAATCAGAAAATACACATAATGCAAAGAAATTAGCTTTGAAATACTCAGAATTCCTTATACTGAGATGAATCAGTGCTCTCAGACCCTTTCTATCATGTATCTTTCCAGATTTTTTTTATTGAAAAAATTAGCCGGAGGTGCGGCATGGAATGGGGAACATAGAGGGATACAGAGACAGGTTTGTAAAATAAACCAGAATAGATCATTCTGGGGACTTGTTTTGTAGCCAAAGTTTTCTACTTAACATATAATTAAATGTCAACAAATTTATTTTACAGTGTTATTTTAATGACTGCCTGATACCCCTTTGTAAGGATTTATTTAATCTGTCACTTACTGTTGGACAATGAAGATTGCTCCCAAATTTTGCTATTGCAAGCAGTGCTATAATGGTCATACGCTTCATCTGTTGAAACATTTATGATGATTTTCTTGTAATTGACTTTTATTTTGTTTTTGTTTTTTTGTTTTTTTGTTTTTTTTTTTTTTTTTGAGGCGGAGTCTGGCTCTCTTGCCCAGGCTGGAGTGCAGTGGCCGGATCTCAGCTCACTGCAAGCTCCGCCTCCTGGGTTCACGCCATTCTCCTGCCTCAGCCTCCCGAGTAGCCGGGACCACAGGTGCCCGCCACCTCGCCCGGCTAGTTTTTTGTATTTTTAGCCAGGATGGTCTCAATCTCCTGACCTCGTGATCTGCCCGTCTCGGCCTCCCAAAGTGCTGGGATTACAGGCTTGAGCCACCGCGCCCAGCCTTGTTTTTGTTTTATACAGAGATGGGGTCTCACTGTGTTGCCCAGGCTGCAATTGAACTCCTGAACTCAAGCAATCCTCCTGTTTTGGCCTCCCAAAGTGCTGGGATTACACGCATGAGCCACCAGGCCAGGGATATTTTTGTCTTTTGAGACAGGGTCTTCTTCTGTTGCCCAGGCTGGATCACAGTGGTGTAATCATGGCTCACTGCAGCCTCAACCTCCCAGGCTCAAGTGATCCTCCCACCTCAGCCTCCTGAATAGCTGGGACTACAGGCATGTTACCTCATGTCTGGCTTTTTTTTTTTTCTTTTTGAGAGATGAGGTCTTACTGTGTTGCCCAGGCTGTTCTCGAACTCCTAGACTCAAGCAATCATCCCTCTTCAGCCTCCTGTAGTGCTGGGCTTATAGGCAGGAGTCACCATGCCCAGCCCTGACTTTTGTTAAGCCACTTTGTGTCAATTATCCAGATCCTAAACCATGACAATATTATTAGAGGCATCATATCACAAAAACAAGAGGTAGAATACATATTAACAATTTACCATTTTCTATTGGTATGAAAAATAATAAGAATATTAATTCTAGCTACCAGACCTTCATACAAAGAATGTTCTTTTCAATGAAAACCTTATAATTTTAGAAATAAGGAAATAGAATACCCCACTTATTTTAAAAAACTCAGATCTCTTATTTTCCTCTGATCATACCACAGTCAGTTTCCCACCTGTGAAAATCTTTGTATCTTCTAATATGATTTTCTTCCCCCTTTCCAAATCCCCTCCAGCCCAACTGAAGACCCTAGTCTCCCATGGAGCCTTGACATGGTTTGGCTGTGTCCCCATCCAAATCTCACCTTGAATTATAATAGTCCCCACATCTCAGAGACTGGACCAGATGACTGAATCATTGGGGTGCTTTCCCTCATACTGCTCTTGTGGTAGTGAGTAAGTCTCATGAGGTCTGATGGTTTCATAAAAGAGAGTTCCCCTGCACAAGGTCGTCTGACCTGCCACCATGTAAGATGTGACTTTGCTCATTTGCCTTCTGCCATGATTGTGAGGCCACCCCAGGCATGTGGAACTGTGAGTCAAACCTCTTTCCTTTATAAGTTAGCCAGTCTTGGGTATGTCTTTATTAGCAGCATAAGAACAAGACTAATACAAGCCTCCTGGATCAGTTCAAATCACCTTGATATTTTGTAATTCCAATGCATTGGCATAAAGTAAATTTCCTTCCTCCCTTGGCCCTCACCTCTCTCCTGATTCCAATAACACAAAGGGAGAGTTGCAGAGAGATGCTACCTGGGTTTGATGTAATTTGTTGCCAGGTGAATTATAATAATTTGTTAAAGAATTCAAGCCATAGAGGATGAGGATGCTCTTTTAGCATGTTAGGTTTGAAGTAACAGGTCAAAAGAAATAGCATTATTGTTATTAAATTCAAAAGAGAAATAATTTTTATGCATATTAGAAGGGGAATTTTGAAGGAAATTATACTTTTTCTGTATACTTACATATTTTACTTTTTATTTACCAGAAGAAAAGGCATTTGCTGCCCAAGGTAGAATCCCATCACCATAGTCCTTTCCTACATCTAATCACAAAATCAGAATGTGCCAATTCTCCATTCCCAAGTAAGTCAACAGACCCTGAGATCACATTCCCTTTCTCCCTTCTGCAAAACTTCAAGGACAGGAGTCCCTGACAGGCAGCTGACATTTGGAGTTGCATACAAAAAAGTCAAGTCACTGCAAGAGAAGGAAGTTTGTTTCTATTGGAAGAGTTAGTGTATAACATAAAAAAAGGGAGTGAGGATGGGGATATTATAGTATGGAAGGGTTTAAAGGGCTTAGAAAATGGTTTTTTTAAAGGTGGACAGGGGAAGAGTAGAAGGCAAAGAAAAAGTCATCCATGTGGGACATCTTCTGAACACCCAAGGAGAATCTTTGGGGATACATTCCCCCAAGATTTAAGGAAGTAACTTCACTCCTGAGAAGAATGTACAGGGAGCACAGAAGCTAAACCAGGAGCAACATCCAATTTCTTTGTCTCTCCTTCTCTTCCCACTGCAAACTCTGTACAGATTTGGCATAATTACCTGAACTTTCTCATAAAAATCATAGCCTTCATGAAGATCCATTATGTATTTGATTCACAGAAAGTTGGTATTGAATTGTAAAACACAGCTATGAATTTCTCCCTCTCCAATAGGCATGTTATTTTGGAACGTGACTTGCTGCTCTTCTTATCAAGGGTAAAGTCCGTTTCTTCACCTTTTAATCTAGAGTAGCTGTGCAACTTTCTTTGACCAATCAAATATGGTGAAAGTCATATTGCATGACTTTCAGGTCTAAGTCTTAAAAGAGATTTTTCACTTTCTGCTTTCACTCCCTTGGAATGTTGCCCTGAGATCACCACACCATGAAGAAGTCTGGGGTGAAAGGCCATGTGGAGTGAGAGGCTCAGCTTCCCAGATGCTCTCACTGAGCACAGCCCCCAGCCACCTGCCAGCTCAATGCAACCTGGTGATGGACCCCAAGCAAATACCAGCATAAGAATCACCTGGTCAACCCACAGAATCATGAGAAATATTAAATTGTTGTTGTCTTAAACCAGTAAGTTTTGAGAGAGTGTTTTAACTGTTTCACCTAAGTTCGGTCTCTTAACATGAACATAAGCACTTTCTTTTTGCATTTGTACATCCTTTGTACTCTTCCTGTTCATACAGATAAAGCTTTTGAGATGCAAAAGCTTGAATGTATTGGAATTTAGAAGTCTAAGCGTTGAAGGACTCTGTACAAAACCATGCCAAAAAAACATGTATTTAGAAGAATGTGTTCTCAGTCTGAGCCAGTTTTCTATTTCCACCTCAAATCTTGATTATATTGGTGCAGACTGGAGAAAGAAGAGAGTCGGGGGTAAGATGGTGAGTCAGAGGTGGATATTGACAATGCACCTGAGAAAAAGCCCTGTAGCCTCTCACCACGCTAGAATACCATATTGCACAACCTCATGGACTGCCATTTAGATAGAGTAAGATGTTTAGTAATGCATCTTGACCTTTGAAACCAGACTGGTGAGAGGGCTCACCAATGAAAGTGAAGCTAGGCTCATAGCCCCTACGATGGAGATTGGTAAGACCCCAGAGTTATTCCTTGCCCAATGTTAAGTAAGAACAGAAAACATTTCTAAAGAGGATCCTGAGGCAGACAGGCCTTAGGCAGTCCCACAGCCCTCATATGTCCCAGGAAGATGCAGAGAGCCCAAAAGTGGTTTTTCAGTGCAGGTGAGAATGGTTTAGATCCACATGTTTTTGTAAATTAGTTTTTATTGGAAGAGAGGCATACCCATACATTACCTGTTGCCTATGACTGCTTTGACACTACAATAGCAGAGTTAGGTAGTTGTGACAGAGATCATATGGTACACAAAGCCTAAACATTTACTATCTGGTCCTTTATTTTTAAAAAGTCCTTATATTAGATGAAACACAAAGAACTGGTAAAACTTAAGCCTTGTGTAACAATACAAAACACAAATAAACCATGTGGACCATAATCGAAAGGCCCATTGTCTTCAGCTGCTGACATTGGGACCAGGGTGTAGTGTCAGAGCATGAAAGCCTGATACCTGCGATGGCCTAATTTTCTTATACAAATGCATCCTACCACTCCCATCCTATATATCTTATGCTAGATAGGATCCATGGAGTTAGCTACATCTCTAATGAAACAGGAAAAGTCCCCAATTTTACTGAGATTTAGCTATTGTCACATGGTGTAATAGAGATTTAAGAGAAAAAAATAACCTTAGGCATAGACATAGGAAAATAATGTTAGATTAAGTTTCTTATATACCTGGTTCTGTCTTCAGAAACTGGCATGCACTATAAAGCCTTCCATAGTGATAATTATCACAGAAAATCGATAAAAAGGAAATGCCTGCTGAATGTTCTGCCTCAGTAGATTTTCCCTTGGTCTTTTACCTTAGAAAACTGCATGATAGCATTTTTCTATCATTTTTCTATTATTTTGCCATTGCACGTAGGAAGCATGTTATTCACAACTTATGTATTATAAAATCTTTTTCTGATGATGATGATGATGCTTGTTAATTTTCATCTCCTTCCTTTATTGTAAGTTTTTCTATTCCCTGAGACAACTATTTCTCTCCCTTGCCCTAAGCCCCAAGGATACAAGAGGTGCATAGGAAAACATCTATGAAGTGTGTGGGAGGAGACAACAGGGCAGGGTTCCAGAGGTCTGTGGTTTATTGCACATAAAACACTGGAAAGTGCTTTGGATGATAAGGAAGTAGCTTGTTGTCCTTTGCAATGGCCTGACATTCTTACACTGAGAAAAATCTTACTCCCCACTTTGAGCTGGGATGTGGGAGCTGGGAGTTCATTTACTGAGTATTAACTCTGTGCCAGGAATTATTCCTACATTATCTCATTCAGTCTCCAGAAAACCCTACGTAGCAGGTGAGAAGACCTCAGTGACAAACTCAAAGATGTATAGCTAAAGAGCTGAAATGTAAAAGCAGGTCTGCCAGACTCAAAACCCATGCTCTATAAACTACATCATAGAAGTTGTAAAATAATTTCACCTGGAATCCAAGGGTAAATAATTTGTCATCATTAGCTTGCCCTTTGGCATTCATAAACAATTTCTACTTTCCCAGTTTTTGTTCCATTCATACAGGAGTCATATGTGGAAATATTAAGCAATAGAAGGCTTTGTTTTCATGTATAAATTTTACAACACTTTCAAATGTAATAAAGCCAAAATTGTTAATTTCACTTCACATAGAGATTCCTTCAAATATAAGATGCTATGAAACAGGGTCATACCAAAAAGCAAACACACTTAATTCTATAATCAAAACATTGAGGAACACAGGAAACTCTAGATAACTCAGAGGAAAAAGGGAGTACAAAATTGGGTTGACACAATGCTTTATTTAAGAATAAGAACATTGTTCATTTGGGTATTGTATAACTTTAAGTATAATGAGGTTTCTTTAAAAAATTGATTGTAACAATTTTGGTATAATTGTATAATAACTTGGTATGTGGTATTTTTATTTTTATTTATTTAGTTAGTTAGTTAGTTATTTTGAGATAGAGTCTCACTCTGTTGCCCAGGCTGGAGTGCAGTGGTGTGATCTTGGCTCACAGCAACCTCTGCCTTCTGGGTTCAAGCAATTCTCCTGCCTCCTAAGTGGCCACCATGCTCAGTTAATTTTTGTATTTTTAATACAGACAGTGTTTCTACTAAATGTTGCCCAGGCTGGTCTCAAACTCCTGACCTCAAGCAATCTGCTGGCCTGGGCCTCCCAAAGTGCTGGAATTACATGCTTGAGCTTATCAAACCCAGCTGTATGTGTTATTTTTAAAACATAAAATGATCCAAAGTAATACTTTATAATATTTAATAGTATAATTTGGTCCATTAAATTATAACTAGAAAAAAATAAATAAAATTCTTCCAAATTGATATCCTGATGTAAAAATAAGGGTCTCTCCTTTAAGTCTCTCCACAAACTTTAGTTGAGAGTGAAAGACTCTTGGACCAATAATTCTTAACTAAAGCAATTTCTTGACAGAAGCAAAAATGTGAAATGAGAAGATACAATGAATTTAACATCAAAACTAGAACTGTAAGTTTTATCATTTAATTTTATTGAAATACATACAAAGCCCTAGATATGTGGAATTTCAGAGGCATTTAAAGAGTCATTCCAAAAGTATATGAAATTATTTCATGAAAAGGTCGACCAAAATAAGAAAATACTCATAAATAAAAATATTTTATAATATCTCGATTATAACCGTTATTCCACAGTAACTTTTCCTTTCTACATATTGTGAAGCACAATAGACCTGAGACAGCCTGTCAATTTGCTTTTTGGAATTTGACTTTTTGCATGCAGCCTCAAAAACCACGATGAACTGGTATTACCCGTTTTGCCATCTTATCTTTTTTAAAAAAACAGCAATTAAACACTGCCACAAAATCATGAAATAATGTTCCAGACCACACACAAGTGGATGAGTTATGAAGGACTGAAGGATTATATCACTTTTAAAATATTTTGCTTAGATAGAATAATGGCAATAAATATTAGCACCCTTTGTTTTATACTTTTACAAAATATTGAGTAGTTTCAAAGGAACACTTACTAAATACATGCAAAGCATAAGGAATCATAATACAATAAACAGCCATGTACCTACTACTTACTTAAAGAAAAATATTTTTGTATCTATCATGGAACCCTCTCAGATCCTGTCCCCTCCTAATTCTGAATTTTTTCAATCACTTCCTTGTTTTTCTTTAGAGGTTCACTGCATATGCCTAAACAAAATACTGGTTAATTTCACACTTTTTACAGCTTTGTATATTAATGAAGTGTATGGATATTATTTTGCTACCTGATTTTTTTTGCCCAAAATTGGATACATGAGATTTGTACACGTTGTTGCATGTAGCTGTAATTAATTAACCTTCACACTGTATTATGTTAATCCATTCTGCTCTTGATGAACATTTGAAAAATCTCCAGCTGCATGTGTATGTGTGAGAGAGATTACAAATAGTGCTGCTAAGAACATTTTTATACTCTCCTTCTGGTTAAAGAGCATGTGAAAGAGCTTCTTTTGGAAAAATAACTAAGAGTAAAATTGCTGGGTAGTAGCAAATTTACCAGATAATGCCAATTATTTTCCAAAGTGCTTATATAACACACTCTTATGGTTTTAATGGCATGCTTTGTTATTAATTTATCTCTCTTTCTCACACACACACACAGGCACACACACATACACAATATATCATTTTAATGTAGTGCACTCACCTTTTCTGAAAATGATTTTATATACTAAAAATCTAAATAATAATGTTAGTGCTGGCATTTCAGAAAACCTAGAATTTTGAAAGATGTGGTTGATTGGGAATTTTTGTCATTTGTTGCCAGGAAACAAAATATTAAGGAAAAAATGGGAAGAATGTTTTAGTTGTATCTTCTATTTTTTTTTTTTTTTTTTGAGACAGTCTCGCTCTGTCGCCCAGGCTGGAGTGCAGTGGCGTGATCTCCGCTCACCCTCCCCAGTTCACGCCATTCTCCTGCCTCAGCCTCCTGAGTAGCTGGGACTACAGGCGCCCACCACCACGCCCGGCTAAGTTTTTTGTATTTTTAGTAGAGTCGGGGTTTCACCGTGTTAGCCAGGATGGTCTCAATCTCCTGACCTCGTGATCCGCCCTTCTTGGCCTCCCAAAGTGCTGGCATTACAGGCGTGAGCCACCGCGCCCTGCCACTTGTATCTTAACAGATGGAAAAACAAATGTATTTATCTTTCATTTGCCTTCTGTTACACTTCTGATGTCTTCATTTATAGGACCAAAATATGCATTCACTTTATTTTCAATCTTATTATTCGGTCTTTTAAGGAAGCCCAAGGGCTAACTGGTAACATTCAAAATAACGTGTTATGCAGGAAACCAATTTTAGGGATGGAGGATACTTCCTCAGCTATAACTCCTAAAAATCATCAGAATTGGAACACTGGAAAAGAATTTATTTTTGTCTACTCTGTAACTCTTTTTGTATATTTTTTCTCTTATAACAATCATCTACTTTAAGTTGAAGAGGATCCATTAACTGCCCAACTAAGTATATTTCAAATGCTGTAAAAGTACAGACTTGACTTAACTAAAATCCTCTGGGTACAATACTACCAGAAGCACATGCTTCTCATATATATCTAATAAATGAGATAAATTTATATCTAATAAATTTAATCAGTGAAGGCCTATTAGAATGTGATATCTCTTAAAAGAAATGCATTGCGCAATTCCAAAAAATTATTTCTTTTATACTCTTTGTGTAAATATCCTACTTTTCAAAATTTCCCAATGTTATAAGAATTCCAAATTAATTAAATTAGAATCAAGCAAATGGTAATATTATTTTAAAATGTTCGTAGACTGGTACCCTCCCAGCTCTTGCACTCTGCTGTTTTTAATGTGTGGGCCCCTGATAGTCTCTTCCATGAGAACCAGAAATCTGTAAGACTCTGTCTTGCAGTTAAGATAAAGTGGTTTAGGTACTTCATTATGTGTTCATTTCAGTGGTGTAGTGCACTCACTAATATGCTTTATCAATACTAAATGAGTAATCCAGTGTATGTATGAGCAATCATTGATATTAATAATGAGAAATTATTGGACACTAAGTACTATGATAAGAAACATCATAGGTTTATATTGCAAATTAAATAGAGAACTGCAAAAATTTTCTAAGCAAAATACATTGGGCCCTAAATTATTTGGCTATTGTTATTGCTTTGTTGGTGGAGAAATACTCAGCACAGAGATGCTTTTCTAATCTTCAATCCAATATCACAAAGCAAGCATCCACCCTTAAAAAAATCAAAAATCATACATCAAATAATAATAAAATATCAATGGAATATTAATGATATTATATGTACCAATAACTTTACATACTCTATTTTGTACAAAAGTTTTTTCAGGTAGGTAATATTACTATCATGTTGCAGATGAGGAGACTGAGTTTTAGAAGATTTGTGTGCATTAACCAATGCAACAAAGCTAGTGAGCAGCAGAGTGAGGATTCAGCTCATGCCAGCTGATGTAGAAGCTATGTGCTTACTATACTATGCAACTCTAATAAGGTGATGTGCTTACTATACTATGCAACTCTAAACATCAGTTAGTTGCACAATCTAAACTGCTACTGTAACTAGATAAACATGTTAAAGAAATGTCTTTGGTACATCTGTACTTGGCTCTGATCCCTCTGAGCATAGCAAGTCACAAAGTGTTGAGTTGGAAAACTTTGTAATGACCAAAGAAGTATGAATATAGGAAGGCCAATTTTAAAAGAAGTCAACAAGAAAGGTATACAAACTTCCCAACTATAATCAAACACTTGCATTAAAAAAAAAAAAAATTGTAGGTAAGACCTGCTTGTATTAAAGGTTTTTCACAGAAACATAAAACTCAGAGATGTATGAAACTAAAAAAGTATGGAAGATTACTGAATTAATCCTGAGGTAAATAATGTCCCAGTAGAAATTAGCAGTAAGGTAAGCACTCCAAAACAATCAAATTCGCATGGGGACATAAACTGATATGAGGGTAAGGGGGTGACTAGTTAGAAATAAGAAATCAGACTACAGCCAAATTTTAAAAAAATTTAAATATAATATATTGATGCTTAGTTTCCTTTAAGCATTGCATCACATGATATTGACAAATGTGGCGACAGCTGGTAAAAACTCTGTTAACTGCCAACGTCACATAACTAATATTTACTATAAAAAGTTTCCCTAAAATAACTTTCTTTCATCATCAGATAGCCATATCCATCTAGCATTCCCTATTTATGTTTTGAAATGTATGTATTATATATATTTTTTCTTCTCCTTTTAAGATTAAAATATAAAGTTTTATGTTCCCTAATATATCTACTTTAAGAATATTCTAAATATTGAAAATCAATTTTTTTTAAATAAAATACCACTGACAGCTGTTCTCTACTTACCATTTCTTAGCACGGTGAAGATTATATTTGCTCACATAAATGGGGTCTTTATAATATAAAAAGCTTCTCAGGGCTGGTGCGGTGGCTCATTCCTGTAATCCCAGTACTTTGGGAGGAGGAGGCAAGCACCATCACTTGAGGTCAGGAGTTCTAGACCAGCCTGGCCAACATAGTGAAACCCCGTCTCCACTAAAAATACAAAAATTAGACAAGCATGGTAGTGCATGCCTGTAATCCCAGCTACTTGGGAGGCTGAGGCAGGAGAATTGCTTGAACCTGAGAGGTGGAGACTGCAGTGAACCAAGATGGCACCACTGCACTCTAAACTGGGTGGCACAGTGAGGCTCCATCTCAAAAACAAACAAACAACAACAAAAGAAAAAGCATCTCAGAAAAATGTTCCCCTTTTTCATTGGTTCCATGCAAATGATATTTCGCCCTATTGTTTACTTGTCCTGAATTCACAGCAGCAGAAATTCTGCTATACATTTTCCTTTTATCTGGTATTTATTGAAAATGTATTTGGTTATGATTTGAAATATATAACATAGTGACTTAAATATAGGTTTATTTTCTCATGTAACAAGTCAAGAAGTAGGTGGTTGCTGCCTTTCTTTCAGTTATTCAACAATATAATCAATAACTGTCTTGTCTTTTTATATTTCTGTTCACTATCTTCAACATGTTGGGTTTCCTTCCTGGTAGGTGTAATATCAGGGTCACAAAATGGCTGCTATTGCCCACTAATACTTGAGTGCTCGAGCGAGGGCAGGATGGAGGGAGGGGCTGCCAGCTCTATCTTTGTCTCTTTTGTCAGAAAAGCAAAAGCTTTCCCAGAAGCTCTCTTAGCGACTCCTCCTTACATCTCAAGGCCACAAATTTCAAAGAGTAGAAAAGCAGAAAACAAGATTCTCATTTTTGGCACCATTGTGAGACATTGCCTAGGAAAAGGCATATTGACAATTCAAACAAAATCTTAAATTCTAGTAGCAAAGGACACAGAGGAATGAATATTTGGTAGGGGACAGAAAGGATCTGCCTAAATGCCCTAGTTCATTTGACTGTAAAATTCTTAAAGGCTGGGATTGTGCCTGTTCTCTTCTTTGTGTATAGAACTCAGACCATAAGAAAAATGTTTGACACTACAAATTCTATACACTAAGGCAGTATCCCCAAATTTCACTCAATTTTTTTAATATGAGGGGTGCTATTTGAGCACAAAACTAGAGAGAGATGATAAATATACATATTCATGGTCCTCTTAGGCTACTATAGCAAAATATGATGAACTAGGTGGTTTAAATGATCTCCTCTTAGTGTCCTTGCATGGTGGAGAGAGAGTTCTCTGGCCTCTCTTCTCTTATAAGGACACTAATCCCATCATAGGGACTTCGTCCTCATGTCCTGATCTAAACCTGAGCACCCCCACAAAGGTTCCACATTCAAATACCATCACACTAGAGGTTAGGGCTTCAACATATAAATTTGGGGGAACATAAACGTTTAGACCATTATTTATTTCTATGTTAAAAATAATATAGAATATTCCCAGAAGTCAATTTTTGCTCCATGTATTAGAATACGTATTAAACCTTCCTATGCCCCGCAAAATTGTAGACACTGAAAAAAACCAACAGAAAATGGTCTCAGCTTTTAATGCATTTAAACTGAAATAAGAAGTGGTGAATACAGATCAAATTAAACTAAAATGTTATATAATCTATAATAGAAACCTTTTATCTGGTGCCTATTATGTAATAATGGTATAACATACTTTAATCTTCACAACAATGCTGCTAGGTAGTTATTAGCCTCATCTTAAGTGTTAGAAAACTGTGAACACGTAGAGGCTAAGTAATTCATTCAAGGCCACCCAGGGCATAAGCAGTGGAGCTGAAGTTTGGACAAGATCTCTTTTTCTCCCCAAGTCATGCTGGCACATAGTACACATACCACTACATGCTGATTAATTCATTTTGTGAATAAAATCTTCCCTTCTTTTATAATTCTGCTTTGTTTTTACGCTTTTTCATTCCTAGCTTTCTCACTGGTGACTTATGTAGATGAATCGATAGAAATAAGGTCAGATCATTGACAGATGAGAAAATAATGAGACATTAGATTATTAAGAGAGATGAAGTTAAGAGTGAGAGGTGAATAAAAGGAAAGAAGGGGTGAAAGCTCAGGATTATGAAGGCAATAAATAGGAAAGAGGAGAGAGAAAAAGAGTGAACACTACCCAGATATTTCTCTGGGCACTGTGGATGTGATGGAATAGTGGTATCCCACCCCGTGACCCTGTCTTCTCTGATCTCTGGCCAAGCGTGTGGCTTGGCACTGCACAACTAACAGCAGCGTTCTGAGGAGAGACTCATCATGGTAGTGACCAGATTGCACTTTCCCTAGCTATTCTTGTGTTCTAATCCTCCACTGAAGGTCTTTTATGGTTAATCTCAAACCATATAAATATTTAACTCTCCTTTTAGTTACATTGCAGAAGCCTGTTCTCAAACAATGATATGTTTCAGTAACCATAAATTGATATTAATCTACCCTAATGTCTCTGTGTTCTTCTTCTTCAAGTGAGTTGAAAGCATGGATCCACACAATTTGTCTTGTTCAGTTTGTACCTACTTTTATCTTCCGTTAACATAGTATAGACTATCAGGTATGGACAATAGATTAAGATCCAACTATTCCCCGCAAGATTTCAATCCACCTCTCTCCAGGACGGTTTTTTTTTGTTTTGTTTTTTTTCCTTTCTTTTAACATTCTCCATTCAAACTGGTCGTATAGCTATATCGAATACTTCCAGTCCATGGAACCTAATACTTCCTCAAGTAGTCCTTTCCATGCTTAAACAACTGCGACTTTAGAGCATGCTTTCTTATTTCACCAGTCAGGATAGCTAAGCTGTTCTGCAGTAACAAATAGCCCTAAAATGTCAACTCTAATACAACAGAGGCTTTTTTTTTTTTTTTTTTTTTTTTTTGCTAACATGTGCCTATCAAATCAGCTTGGCTCCGGTATATATTGATATCCATATGGGATCCTGGCTGAGGGAGAAGCCCCTCTCTGGGACATTTCTGATCTCATGGCAGAGGAAAAGAGGTCCTGGAGAATCGTTTACTGCCCATTAGAGAGAAGGACAAGAGCAAGACAACCCAGAGAACAGCAGTAAATATCTGGAATAACAGTGCAATGTACCACATAGTTATTGAGTCAAATCTTTTTTCAACTAATATCCCTCCTTCCCCATTGCCTTTTCTCTTTACCAGCTCTACAAATGTTAGGAATCCTTAGCCATGTTTTCTTCAAGCTGTCTTTCTTCTAGTCTAATTGGCTCCAATTCCTCCACTGACCTGTTCCCTGCATCTAGTGATCTTACATGACATTCTCTTCAGAGCCTTTTAAGCTGTCTTGAGTCAACTGGTGAGAGAATTGTTGGTCTATTCTCCAAAGGAAGTGGTCCCTTGACATACTTTTCTTTAGGATAATGGGTTTGGGTATGTGGCTGAGCCTTCTAGACAAAAAAAAAAGCTTTCCTTAAACAATATCTCATCTAATCAGTCTCCAAATTTTTCAGTAGCTTAAATCGTTAGGCTTTTCACAAATGCGCAGGCACTTTGCCTGTTATATATTAGAATGTAGAGATGTTTGAGCACTTCCAGAGGGCAAATGTCACATCCCTGACTATTCTTTAGGTAACTTAGCAATATATATACATAGTTGTATTGACAAAACTCCTCAAACCTACTATGTTTTCATAGGACTGGCTCAGAATGTGGACTTTGGAAATAACCAGTCTAGGATCAAACCCTGATTCCACTCAGTACTACCTATAGGACGTTTGACAAGTTAATTAATCCTGAGCTCTTATTTCCTCATCTAATGAGATACAGATAATAATAGTTATCTTTCTCATGTGGTTGTTGAGAGGACTAAATGACAACAGTGGGACTCAATCAACGTCTTCTTTTGTTACCATACTGGGGTCCTAGAACTCAGAGCTATTTCTGGTCTTACTCAAGGACTAGGTCCTCTAGCATCCCTGGGTTTACCATGGTTATGCATAGCTCCCTCCTTGCTCCCAGATGTCCTTCTCTCCTCCTGAAATGTTTCATCCTCGAGTCAGCATCATCCGAGCTTGACCAGTATCTTTCAAGGTGTTGTCCAAGAACAAGCTGCACTGGAATCACCTGGAGGCCCATGTGTCCCCATTTCAGACTAACTGACAGAGTTAGAAAATGAAACTAGTAAGTCTGCATATAACAAGCTCCCCCTAGCTGGGGGAGCCAGATAAATTATAGGACATCCAGTTAAATTTGAAATTCAGATAAACAATGAATAATTTTTAGTATAAGTATGTCTGTCCCATGCAATATTGGGAACATACATATACTAAAAAATTATTTATTGTTTATCTGAAATTCAAATTAAATGGAGTATCCTGTACTTTTAATTGCTAAATCTGGCAAGCAGATCCCTGGGATTCCAATGCTTACTAAATTTGAAGACCACTAGTTTAAGATATTTGGCAAAAATCTCAAATTCAACTTCATGAGCTTCCAAGGAGGGAACGAGGGAAGGAGGGAGGGAGGAAAAAAAGGGAGGGATGGAGGGAGGGAGGCAGAGGGAGGGAGGGAAAGGAGGGGGCAAGGAGAGAAGGAGGGAGGAAGGGGAGGAGAGGAAGAAAAGGAAGGAAGGAAGGAAGGAAGGAAGGAAGGAAGGAAGGAAGGAAGGAAGGAAGGAAGGAAAAAGCAAAGCAAGCGAAGCCCGTAGACAGAACCTAGATGGCCCATGCATCCACAGAACAAATATGCAGAAGATCAAGGACCCAGTTTCCTCTTCTTCAGAGCAGGTTAGCATTTGTTTCAGCAGCCACAGTAGCAAACATAGATAATCCAACAGCCAGAGAAAAATCCACTTCCTTGTTACTCTAGTTTGGAATTGGGCTTTGGATGTCTCTGTCTCCTTCTGCTTCTTTATTTTTATTATTATTATTATTATTATTATTATTATTATTTTGATGTAAACATCTCCATGCCATGCTAGCCAACACCTACTCATCATTTGGTATTTCCTCTTTTGCTTTCCTAGAAAGAATCTTGGGCCCATCCTCCTCTGTCTGCCCCAACTTCCCAAGCATCAGAATACCTAATCACATAGTCATATAGCCATCTTTCTCCCTCTAATATCAAGTGTGAACTCCCTCAATTTTAGTTCTTCGATGGGAATTTGCTAACTCTCAAACCATTCTGTCTTATGTGTAATAGAGTAACGCATTGTGTTTGTTTTTGCGTACATTTACAGAGGCCTTAAAAGAGACAGTATCTTAGCTGATTTTTCACAATAACCCCATAATCGAGGCATTTGAAAAACAGTCCTTTTATTCCTAGACCAAAACCCTTTTTACTCAGCCATTGTCTCATCTCAGGTTATTATACTCACATCATTCATTTGTCATTTTAGAGTAGTGATTAAAGCACAACTGTGCCTTAGTAAGTTTTATTTTTTCTTAACCAATCTAAGCTTCCATTTCCTCATTTGTAAACTTAGGTTAACAATAGTACCTATATCATGGGCACCGGGTTTAGTCAGATCATCAAAGTCTTAGCACTGTGATTGCAAATTGTAAGCACTCAAAATATTAGCCATTATTAAAACTATCTTGTGGGCCAATTCCTTTCCAGGCGCAGCTTTCCTCTTGTTGTCTTTCAGCAAATAGAGACATAAAGTGGAAAACTTAGACTAAAACCAGCAAAACGAGAAGTATCAATGGCTGCGCAAGGAAGTAATGTAGACCTACGCTAAATCTTCTCTTGGTAAACACTTCCTTTTTCATACCCCTCTCCCTTGAACTTTTTCACCTCCACTCCTACAATTTTATGTTATGCAGAGTCAAAAATATAATCATCCTAAACTAGGCTCAGCAGTGTGGACAGTAACTGATTGAAATATCAGGTTCTTTAATTAGAAGCAGGAACTAGAGTGTGGTACTAAGAAGAATGGTATATAATTATTTGCATCTTTTCTAACTTCCTCATTTACACTGCCCTTCTTCATTTCTGTCTCATTCCCTGATAAATATGGTATCTCAAAGCCAAATGATTGGGACTCCAATATTATCAATGTGTTCACCTTCTTTACCCATTAGGGCCTTTATATGATAATAAGTGTAATCTGATATCCCCAATTAATGAGATAGAGTGGCCCATATATGAGTGACCTCAAAGCACTTTTTCTGTACTGCAGATGCAGTGTAAAATTAGGAATATTAGGAAGATTACGACTGCTTTCTTCAGAAAATACTCAGGGCAATATTGTTGTGGATAATGGGAAATAAATGGTGGTTTTCGAACAAGGAAAGTGAATGTCTGTTATAGAATAGAATAGAATAGAATACAATAGAATACAATAGAATAGAATTCTAGAAACAGAGAATCCATGTAGACCAGTAAGTCTGAAGTCAGGGTCTCTGTGCAGCAACAGAGGACATAATCTGAGAGGCCACCTTTCACGACTGTGTCAGCACTTCCATCACCATTGCTTTTCATCTTAGAGTCAGCACAAAACTATGCAAAAGAAAAATCAAGAACATATTTAGGACACAGCAGGGAAGGTTCCTATAAACATTTTTTTGGGGAAAAAAATAGATATTTGATGCTTCTTTAAACAGTTATCAGTGGAAAAATTTGGAATTTCACAGGACTTTGTTATATTTATTTTTGACTTAGAGTTCATTTTGTTTGGTTTGTTTGTTTGTTTTTAACTATATTTTTGGAAGGATAGAAGGTGGATGGACATTGTAATCTTCTTTACTATTTAGAAACTCTAAATGTCTTAATCTGATTTAGTCCAAGACTGCATAGGAATTACTTGACTTTTGCCATTGAGATAGGTATCATAATCCCTTTACTGCCCTATCCGGAGAATGTTGTGTTTTTCCCCCTTTTAAGAAGTGGAATCTGTCAGTATGGTCACTCCCTTATGACTAACAGGTTAATTATGCTTAAGTATTCTACATGGTCCCTCCCATAAAAACTGCCTCGGAAATCTCCAGTGCCTCAAATACTCTTGTCCTTGAATGGTACAAAGAAGTAGAGGATTCTTGGGGCATCTATAATACTTAATCTCTCTCTGCCTACTGACATTCTAACATTTTGGTGAACCCCATTTTATTTGCTATGGAATTTGACAAATAGCTCGATCCCACAAACATTGAGTAAGCAAGTACCATATGCAAGCAATTCATTCAATGAATATTTTCAACTCCTACTATGTGTCATGCGTAAGATTCAACTTAATGAAGGAGAAGAAGGAGGAGGAGAAGGAAGGAAGGAGGACAAGGAAGAAGTTGGGAGGAATCCTTGTTCTCAGGAGCTTCAAATCCTGCCGGGGAGAAGACATGTAAACATAAGGGCAATAGAAATCTTGTGCTGCCTCTGTGGACTGAGAGTGAGAGGGGATAGATCCTTGAAGAAATAACAGTGTGCTTGGGGGAAACATGCTGGGCAGGCAAAAACTTCTGCTGAAAAATACAAATTGAGACGTGAGTCATGCCCGAGGGAGAAGTAGAACTTTGATTCCAGTTGAAGCATAGGCAGTAGAAAATGTATGGATTTGAGAGTTAAAAATAATTTTGAACCCATCTTCACCAATGAGCTGTGGTGACTGTGAATAAGTTATTTTGCTTCTCTAAGCCTCCACTCTAAAATAGGAATTGTGATGTTTAGCCCAAAGCGTTGAGGTATACATCTCCTCAAGCCCCAAGGCAGTCTTGTATAACAACTTAGAGCATGGACTCTGAAGCCAAACTGCCTCAGTTTGAAGACTGGTGCTAACACTTAGCTATTAAACTTAGGCAAATTATTGAATTTATCAGTGCCTCAGTTTCCACATCTGAAAATAGAAATGATAATAGCAAACTGACCTCTCAGTAGTTGTAAGTTAAACAGATAGGTTAATGATATAAAGTACTTTAATAAGTGACTACACATGGTAAGCCCTATAACCATTTGCTATTATTACCAAGTGTTTAGTGATGCAATATAAGCCATTACATTGCCATATTACCCGGATAGTAGATGCTATTTTTTTATTATGGTGCACTGTGTTAAACAATGTAAGAAATATGAATGTTCCTTGTATTTTTAGGGAAGACATGAAAGAAATTATAGCCTAGTCATAAGTGACATTCACAAGTGATCATAATAAAGATGGTATGTAATAAATATTGCAAGAAAGATCAGATATGTCCAATTGATAGTTCAGAAGAATAAGGGATCAGGAAGAAAAAAAAGCTATAATTGAGACATGGCCTCCTCATCATGGCCTGGGCATGACAGCAAGACCCCATCTCTTAAAAAAATGAAGAGATATCCCCCAGGAGCATGTGATCCTAGAGGAAGACATGGGTGTACCTTCCAGATTCAAAGGAGAGGTAATGATCCTTGAGTCAGCAATGCAAGATTAGGTAGACTATTGCTAGGCGGATTAGTGCAGGGAAGACATTCCTGATGAAACCAACAATGGTTGCAAAGGCATAGAAGGGTGAAAAGGCAAAAGGTGTGTGTGTGTCTGTGTTTCTGTGTGTGTCTGTGTGTGTACATGTTACAGAAAAAGACAAAGCAGTCAAGAGAGATGGGATTATAAGATGTGTACTTGGGTACATCACATGAGCAATGGAGACACAAAGATGAATAAGACATGAAGGAAATATTTTTGGATGATGCGTGCTGGAGACTGTTTTTGTTTTTAGTGTCATTTTGTCCTTACCTTTCTCCTTCCTTTTTTCCTTCAAAATACATTTGTTGATATCTACCATGTGCTAGAAAAATATGACTTTCCTTATATCACCTGTTATATAACGTAGCTTTGTCCCATGATAAGTGATATAATAGAAATCACCTCATATCAAAATTATGTTATATGAGAAATATGATAAATAATTTTCCAAGTTACAGTGAAAATAGGCCCCAAATAGGGTTCTTTCATTAAACTCTTTGTTGAGTTGCTTTCTCTCACTCCCATGTCCCTACAATACATGAATAGTAGAGAATCCTTTTTTTTTTTTCAGTTTATGTGGGCTTAGTAAAGAGTGGGCAGGCAATAGAGACTTGCAGATCTCAACTGAATTACTAGAGAATTTAATTTTAAATGCTCTAGAAGGTATCTTCTTCACAACTTGGTGGCAAATTCTTTCAGGAACTGAAAGTTGCACATGTTTCAAAGGGGCATAAGCTTGTGGAGAGCCTTTCTCTTTGATTTAGCTGCATCAATATGCTGATTTTTAAAAATACACCGAATATGCAAAAATGAGTATATTATTGACCTTAAATCAATGCCCATCACTGTTTCTATCTTATATAGTTAGCTTTTTGGCTTTTTAATGTTTTCATTGTGAAGTTATTCCAATGAAGACAAAATTTTGTAAAGTTTATTACGCAGGGAGCTTTTAAAATGAAGCAGAGAAACTTTGACCGAGCAATTTCACTTATAGAATTTTATTCTATGTGTGCATACTTATACATATGTGCAAAGACTTATATATCTGAATGTTTATTGTTTTTTGAAGCATTGTTTGCAGGGGAAAAAAGCAGATAACAGCCAAACTATCCTTCAGTAGAGAACTAGTTGAATTATGATATATCCATATAATTAATATTATTCAGTCATTAAAAAGAATAATATAGATCTATATGAGTTTATTTGGAATGATCTCCAGGACATGTTTTTAAATTAAAACACAAATACAAACAAAATAAAGAGAGAAAGAAAAGTACAGAATAGGTACAAGGAAGATTTCCATTGGTGAGACATAAATATTTTTCTGTGCTTTATATATTCATTTAGTACACGTGAATGCTATGTATGTATGGAACATTTCTGAAAAGATCAGCAAGAAAGTACATATAGTGATTATTTCTGGATGGGAATCTGGACAAAGCAGCAGGCACACTTTTCATTGTCTGTCCTTTGTATTATGTGATTTTTACCATGCTAATATATTTTTATTAAAAATTATTTAATTAAAGAAAGAATAACTACTGGAGATAAGCCATTTTTGGTCAGTTCCATAGTGGCTAGTTATAGGCTATGTGATATGCAATCATGAAATTAATGCCCAAATTAATAAACCAGTATTTCCCAGTCCTGGTTTTATTACAAGATCACTTCTGAATAGTTCAAGAACTTGTAGAATTATTTTAAAGATCTCAAAATAAAAAGTAAGTGGTAATCTAGTTTTGAAAGGAAATATGTTTCACACAGTTTGGGAAGAGAGAAGTATTGTTTTCAAATAGGGAGCGGTACCTTAGTGAGTAATTTCATTTGCATTCCTGTGTATCTTTAAGCTGAGTACAAACTAAGAAAAACTGTTCTTGCAGAATATACTGTAAAATTACTTTAATCAGTAATTAATTTGACCTTTCCCTATCAAAGGTCAAAACACCAGAGAGCCTATTGCTCTTAACATCAACTCCTCTGCGTAATATTTCTCTTTGCTCTGGAACACAATTAGCTCTTGGGAAAAGAGGCCAACTTTTCAGTTTCTGCCTTTCATGGTTTCTGTCTTCCCCTCTGCTTCAGTGCAGGTCAGTCACACAGATAAGCATTATGCCCAGAATAAAACTGGCTCTGTTTATCTGGGCTAATAAATGAATGGAACCAGTTATTTTCATTGGCTTAGTCTGGAAGGAAACCAAACTAATTTCCACAGACCTTAAATTGGACCTAATCCAAGCTACTTGTCCTCACTAATAAGAGCAATAGCAATTAGTATAAAAGTAAAAAATTTTACAAAAGCAATCCATATTTACTGTCGGGCAAGGAAATTGGATAAAACTAGGAACTAACATGAGGGACTCTGAAAGCTCTGAGAAATCCACTTCATTTCTATTTCAATGAGTTTGAGCCTTGCAGGTGAATACAACCTTTCTTTAGGTTCTAGATATTCCAGTTTCTCTCTGGTCAATTTTTCTAATCAAGTTGTGCTAATTTCTGCTGATGAGCAGAAAGTATGTGTATGGTACGGTCAAAACTTTTGCACTTTTGTCTTACTTAAGAAACTTAAAACTCACATTTGTATTCCTAGGGTTTCTGACAAGTCGGCATACTTTGTTTCACAATGTGTTCATGGAACAGTGAGATTTTGACTTCCATTGTGCACATGTAATAAAATGTTCTCATTAGTGATATTCACTCAGTATATGAAAGCAGTTACTGCCTCAGCCCAAAAGGCATTGCTCGTTCCATTTAAGATTTATGGTTGGCCTTTTAATTATACTCCCAACACTGCCCCTAAATATATTCCCATGGAAAAATATATGAAAGTATTTAACTTAATTATTATCTTGCTCAAAGATCAGGGCAATATCTTGGAGCTGCTTCCAAGACCATTGCTTTATGATTTGAAAGCTGTTTAGCTATTTTAACCAAATAATTAATTCAGATATATAAAGAATAGGATAAACTCTTTATTGAAATGATTTGTAGAGAACTTAAACTAAAGAGTAATTAATTTTCCGTATGTATTTTTAAATGAAAATAACTTATTCTTTCTTTCTGATTAAAAATAATGCCTACTTATAGCAAAACAATATAGGGGAATTCATTAAAAAATTGTTTAAACCCAATGCAACCCACCTATATTTCTAGGTACCCAAAGAATATCACTATGAAAATGTTCATGAACATTCTTTCAGATATTTATATGGATAGACATTAGGCATACACATTTTTTAAAACAAATGAGATAATACTGGAGGAGTTCAGGACCTGCCACCCCAAAATATGTCCCTTTGGCGTACTGATTATTTTGATTTAAAGACACTTGGGGTTGGGCATGGTGGCTCACGCCTTTAATCTCAGCACTCTGGGAGGCCAACATAGGTGATGACTTGAGGTCAGGAGTTTGAGACCAGTCTGTCTAACATGGCAAAACCCCATCTCTACCAAAAAAATACAAAAATTAGCTGTAAGTGGTGGTACTCACCTGTAGTCCCAGCTACTCAGGAGGCTGAGGCTGGAGAATTGCTTGAACTCAGGAAGTGGAGGCTCCAGTGAGCTAAGATTACACCTCTGCACTCCAGCCTGGGTGACAGAGTGAGATCCTGTCTCAAATAATAATAAAAAAAGACATTTAGGAGACAGTAGGTATTAGAAGGACTTTCTGACCACCCCCTTTCTATTTAAAAACAGGCCATAAAATTTCATATGAAAAAGATGCCTTCCTTGTATCAAAAAGTGAAGAACATCCTTATCAGCAGAGACTGGGAATCAACACTAAAATAAATCCATATACACACATTTACTGAAATAACTCTTACTGTCCACTAGTTTTCCCCACTTTATCTTTTAGTTACTTCCCCACAATTAACTGCCCCATAACCCAAACCACTTTGTCTTGTCATTTCTTCACAAATTCATCATTTCTTTGTCCAAAAGGTACATATGCTTTCTACTCTGGTCACTTCTTCATGGTTTCATTTTCCTGTGAGGATTCCCATGTACATGTACCATTCTAATAAAACCTATGTGCTTTTCTCCTATTCATCTATCTTATGTCAATTTGACTTTTAAGTCTAGTCAGAGACCCCAAGAATGTAGAAGACACATTTTATTTCCTCTAAAATACCATACTCTTTTAAAAGTAACAATATACTCTTTAAAATTTATAAAATAAGTGGATGATTAGACAGAGAGATCTCCAACTCACCACTTAAAGTGCTGCATCATATTAGATTCTATTTTATGTATTTTACCAATCCACTATTGATGGACATTTCAGTAATTTCAATTCAATTTTAAATAACACCATAGCAAATACCAATGTGTGTTTCTCTAATTATCTCTTTAGGTTTTATTCCCAAAGATTACTGACTATGGATATTTAAAATGTTTGAAATGTATTCTTAACTTCTCCCTCAACAATGTTAAAACCAATGGTTTTAATATCCTTAAAGGTAGTTTCTACTTTACACAAAGGTTATTTGGAAGGAGATTTTGGGTAAAGGAAGTGATTAGGAGGGATAGAGGATTAAGAGATGAGGATGATACTGGATATATTTCTTAAGAAAAAAGTCTGTGAGATTATAGAAAAATGAGTACAGCTTAGAGATGCTGAAATATCCTAACAATAGAAAAGGTATGTGTTACATGAAGTTGGGCACCAATCCAAAGAAGTTGCTGAGAGAACAATCTTGTGAACCTACTAGTTAACTATAGGAGAGAAACCGAGAAGTTTTAGTATGAATGAGCTGGAAGGTTACTGTTTCACTCAGGAGGTTAGAAAGATAACAAGAGACCTTGCTTAAATCTGTTTTCAAATATAATGTTAATAATTTTTTCAGTAGGCTAAAAAAAAAACCAGTCTCCCTTTCTTACTAGAGTTAAAAAACTGCATTGTCCTTTTCCCCCCCCACACGTCTGTTTGTACCAGGACGTTCTTTTTTAGTTCAGGTTAACAAATACCTTTAGGAGACACTACATTTAGAAAAAGAAGTTATTGTTTTGAAATCTTTCCAAAGTGAATAAAAATAATTCTTATACTTCTACAGATATTTAAATCCAAATGTGTCTGTTAAATGGATAAAACCATAGAGGTCTTTAATTTTGCAAAACAAGCCTACGGCAAACCTATGAAATAGAAAAATGTATTATTTTGAATACTGCCGTCCAATCTTCCCCCACGCTTTCTCTAGTGCCCAACCTTTTCAGCTGACACTGCTACACCTCAGCCTGAAGCCTCTCCCCATCTCGTTCAGCTCTGTCCTTGCAGACGGAACTTCTAGGTGGGGCTCCAAAGACCAGATTTACCTCACTCTATACCCTCTGAATGCTTTAGCCTTTGGCTTTGTTTCCTCAAGGCACTCCAAAATGATGCTCTTTTAACTGATGAACTATTTTGAAAATTAATGACTGACGGTAGACCAGTGTGTTACTACTCCAGGTAGCAAAAGCAATTTAAAAGTGTCCTTCAGTGCTTCAGTGGAAAGAAGTCTGTTCCATCAAGGGAATTCAGGCTTCTTGCAACAGGATGTTTTCTGTTAAATCCATAGTCATACCAAGCGGGGCAACAGCTCTTAGTTTCTAGTCACAATCATAGATACAGATAGGAGCTACTGATAAATATTATTTCATTGGCGCTTCAATTCTATTTAATTTTTAATTTTATCAGAGTAATATACAGATGCATGCTTTTACAAAGTAAAATAGCACTTAGAGAGCTTTTAATAAAAGTAGCTTGCCTGCTACATCGCCTCACTTCAAAAGCAGAATCTTCAACACTTGATTTGTTTATATGTATTTCCAAATTTCTAAACTACCTGCCCACTTTACTGACTTTTCAATTTTAGATATCATTATTGAATGATTTCCCTGTATGAGAAATTAAGATTAAGCAGTCTGATGCACGCTTCTCACCACACACCACGAATACATGTCCCTCCTTCCATCTTCTTACTCTATAGCAGACTTTGGGGTTAAATTAATATTTAATATTTCCATTGATGTCACTGTGCCTATCAATCACAGCTGAAAAATGCCATGTTTTGTAATTTACATTTCTTTTCTCATATTAATTTCCATTATTCCTAGCCTTTAAAATAGCCATGCACTGTTTTGTTTTCTTGTTTCCTATGTGCCTATCATTCATGCAATCTCAAATCTTCTGATACTGCTGCTAAACTCCCAGTAAAATTAAGACACATTAGGTGAACCATCGGTAGTACTTTTCCTTTCATGGAGACAGTCTTCCTGGGGCTGTCTGTCCTTTTGCTTCTCTGGTCCAAGGCAGATACTCTATTATTCCTAATTGTATCTCTTCATTCAAATGACAATAAAACTCAATATTTAGTGAAGAGCAGTCTTGACCTGTGACCTGAAGATACAACTTTATTTTCATTTTGATTATTTTTCCTATGTCTCAAATAAGGTTTCTTGTGTGAGTGAGGGATAACCAGGAAAGAGCAAACGTTGCTGTGTTTTGCCTATAAAATAGACACAGATTCCCAAGAGTGTCTCTCTACAAGAACTTTTCCAGAGATTCCTTAGTTCATCCTACTCTCAAATGGCTAATTTTATTCCCCTTGCAAGTCTTTACCAAAAATGATTTTGTAGCCTGAACTGCTGTGGTACTAGAAATGTCATCTGCTTTTTTCTGAGTATTCCCATTCTTTCTCATTTTTAACCAGCCCGGTATAGTTTAGATTCCATGTCCTCCTCTTTTTTTGTTGACCCTCTCATTGTGAAGAAGCAAATCGTTCAGCAGCCTCTTGAGAAGCAGGATTTGAGAGGTAAATATATTGAGGTACTGCATGTCAAAAATATCTTTATTCTGTTCTCATGCTTGATTGTGGCTTGGCATAGTACCAAATTCAAGGTTGGAAATCATTTTCCCTCAGAATGTTAAAGGCAGTGCTCCGACTGGAACGGGGCCCATGCTGCTGTTGAGAGGTTCAGTGGAATCTGATCTGGATTCTGAATCCTTGTAATGAGAACTGATTTTTCTCTCTGGGAGACTTTTAAGGTCTTTTCTTTATCTCTGGCTTCCTGATGATAAGCCTTGCTTGATGTGGGTCTTTCTTCATTCATTGTGTTAGGTTCTTAATCAGCGTTTTCAATCTGAGAATGTGCCCCTCAGTACCAGAAATGTTTATTCTATGATTTCCTTGATAATGCTATGCCCTCTGTTATATCTCTTCTCTGTTTGTGGAACTCCTATTAATCCATTTATGCCTAGTGTTCCATTATTGGAACACTAAGCTTGTGAGAGTTATTTATATCTTACTGCTCAAGGTCATCGCCAAGGTCTGATTTTTCACACAAAAGAAATTTGCAACCTCCTGCATAAATGGGTTAATTGGATGTGAAACCTCTGATTCTTGTCTTTTCTATACTGTTTTTCATCTCTTTGATTTTTATTTTAGTTTCTGACTTTCTCAAAATTTGTGTTTAAATTCTTCTGTTCTTATTTGTGTTACTGTATTGTTTTTTTAAATTTAAAGAGTTTTTTAAAAATTTATTCCTTTTAGACAGCATTCTGTTCTTTTTCATGGGTGCAAAATCTACTTTTGTTTCTGGGGATATGACTTACAGAAACTTTTCCTGTTACTCCATGAATGGTTTCTAGTATATAGTGTACTGGCTGGAAATTTAGACTCTGCATCCAGCTTAAATGCCAATCACTACTGCCATTGACTGTGCCTATGACCTTGGGCAAGTTATCTAACCTCTGCTCATCAGTTGTCTCAGTAAAATAGAAACAGTAAGAGTACACAATAACACATGGCATATTGTGAGGTACAAACGAGAGCAAAATGTACCTGGCACTCAGAACAGTAGCTGGAAAAGAGGAAGCCTATATGATATGTTATTATATCCATTTCCTCTAAGTTCCTTTTTTTCCTGTTTTATTTTAGTCTTTATCATTTGTGTTAGACAGTTTCCTCAAATGCCTGATGATCCTTGGCTGTGTGTTCATGTTTAATAATGAAGAACTAAGAAGTAGATTGGAAACTGTGTGCCTTTGAACTCCTGAAGAGCCATGTGGGAATCTAACACCCCAGAGCTGCAATGCTAGAAAGACCTCATGATAGAGAGTGGTGATCAAGGAGCACCAGATGTTGCAATCACTGCCTGCGGCCATATGAGACACCCCAATAAGAACTGCCTCACTGAGTCCAGTAAGCACCCAAAACCATGAGACGTCATAATAACAAGAAGTGATTGCTGTTGATTTGTGCCATCAAGTCATGTACAATAGACAAATTATGCAGAGAAGAATAGGCCCTAGAATGAGCAAGAGCCCCACCTAGTATCAGACCTTGTGACTTGTAAGTTTCCCTTCCCATCTAGGAACAGCCTCTCAATCTCTATTCCTTTAAAATCTACTAGACAATATCCTTGTTTGATTCTCGATAGACATTTTAAAGTGTTAATCTTTCCTTGAAGTTTAAGGCAGGTCATCCAATCCCAGCTGAAGGTAAGTTGGAGTGTTGGAGAGGATGCCCCTCTGAGGCATAGCAATCCCTTGTTTTCTAAGAGTCGAGATGACACATAATGATAAATTACCTACGACAAACACAATATAACTGTTACCTGGATTAATAATCCTCTTTTTCTCTTCACATTTCATCAGTTCCCTCTCTTATCTAAATACATTCCTATGCCAGAAATAGAATTTCAGAAAATAGATTACTTTGCAAATTCAAAAGTGTCTCAAATTTAGGGAAAAGAAAGGGAGATGAGAGTGCCAGTGAAACCTTCTCCAAAGCTAAAACAATCTTTGAAAATAGATGCCCACAAATGTTGCAGCTTGATTTACAGAGGCAGATAATTCAGCATTAAATGAGGTGCAACATGATTGTTAAGAGTATATATGTTTAAACTTTGTCAATAGCTATTACATCGCGAAGAGGGATTTTGGATTTTGAACATCTTGTCAAGTCAAGAGACCTTGTTTACATTTCACTGCTCACTTTATTTCTGCCACCGAGAATGAGATTTGACTTCCTCCAAAGAAGTCATTGCTACAAGGAAGGGTATAAAAGCTGAGAGTAGTCAAGGTGATCTCACAGGGGAGAAGGTAACTAAGCATCCAAATTGAAACACTTAAATTTAAACAGCTGTAAAACATGTAATCAGCCATTCAAAATGTAATTGTCAAATCTGGCTACACTTACCGAACATTTTACTCTGCATTTGTTTGAAATGTTTTGAAACTCTAAGTTTAGGTTGAACATCATATTTGGCTAGTAGGGAAAATTTTGCCTATTCTGATTTACAGTGAACTATGGGAAGTTAATCAGTTGCCTGGAAGATATTGACTGAAACTATGATCTGCATAGGTCACTTAGTTACTAACTGGTTGTGGGAAAGGCATGGCTAAGCCTACTGCACCAAAGATTTGAACTATGAACACCACACACAGGAGGAACCTTAACCCTTAGCAGTCAAATGCTGCATATAATAATATGCAGAGGAGGAAACGCTATCCTTTAAGTTTGTTACAAACCAGCACTTTTAGGAGGAACCATCTGCCATTCTCTGACAGTTTACATGTGTTTCCATGAAAAATGAGATAAAGTAAAATAAAATAAAAATAAGCACAAGTTTACTCAGAGATGATGAAACCCCAAACTAGATTGGTGGTTGAGAAACATGATGTTCATGGCCTTCATAGTGAAGGCATTGTTGTTAAGCACTCTACTCTCATTACCTCTTTTAGCCCTTGTAACTGCTGTGATGGATATGTCTATATCTCCCCCTCTATATTTGAGGAAACAGAGACTAAGCAATAGGTTCAACAACCATCCTGATTTGCCCGAGACTGAGAGGTTTCCCAGGTTGCAGAATTTTCACTCTTAACACCAGGAGACTCCTGGGCAAACCAGAATGGTTGGTCACCTTATTCAGCAGCAGGCCACTTACTTACTAACTGGTCATGGAAAAGGCATGGGTAGGCCTACTGCACTAAAGGTTTGAAAGCAACTCCACATGGCAGCAAGCATTTCTTTCTGTGTTATAGGGTATCTTCCTTTTTTGGAGACAGAGCCTTGCTGTGTCACCCAGGCTGGAGTGCAGTGATACAACCATAGCTCACTGCAGCCTCGAACTCCTGGGCTCAAAGGATCCTCCCACCTTAGCCTCCCAAGTAGCTAGGATGACAGGTGCCTGCCACCATGTCTGGCTAATTTTTTTAAAATTTTATTTTATTTTTATTTTATTTTATTTTTGAGACGGAGTCTCGCTCTGTCACCCAGGCTGCAGTGCAGTGGCACGATCTCAGCTCACTGCAAGCTCCACCTCCTGGGTTTATGCCATTCTCCTGCCTCAGCCTCCCGAGTAGCTGGGACTACAGGCACCCGCCACCTTGCTTGGCTAGTTTAATTTTTAATTTAAAAAATTTTAAAATTTGGGGTCTCACTGTATTTCCAGGGTGATCTCAAACTCCTGGACTCAGGCGATCCTGCTTCCTCACCTTCCCAAAGTGCTGGGATTACAGGTCTGAGTTGCCATGCCCAGCCTTATAGGGTATTTTTCCTTGTACTGATTTAGATATTCAACCCTCTCCACCTATCCTTAGACCTGAGAGATACTCACTCTATATGATCTGCTAAACCATTCAAAAGTGAACATGCCCCTGCGCCCCTATGAAGCTGAAATGGCAGCATTCACATGTATCTGATATAAAGTCTTACTTTTATGATAGAGGAAGCTAAAACTTAGAGAGGTTAAAGTAGTTAACCAAGGTGCCATTTAACTTGACTTCTGTAAATCACTTTGAGACTTAAAGGAACAAATTGTTTTTCCTTTAAATTAGAAATCTTTAATACCTGGATTAGGTTCAAAGGGTAAACTGTCAAGGGTAAATTTCAAGAAGAGATAGTATTTCAAATTGGTGGTACTGAATGATAAAAATACATAATCTGTAATGCGTATTTGCAAGTAATCAATTCGGCTGTAGAAGGCAAGAAAATAAACAGGATGCGTGAAGCTCAGAAGATGCATTAAGCATAGATAAATAATTTAGTAATCTATAAGACATGTACAATATAAATGAGTGAAGCATATGTGTGTGAAAATAGAAGTGGTTGAAAGGACCAAGTGACTTTATTCATGATATACTAATTATATATCAAGCATGTGTGTTGCCAACTAGTCACGTTACACAAAGTATATAATGTAACTTGTAAGTATTCAGAAGAGGAACTCTTGAACTATATATGAAAGGGAAGGTTTCTAGAAGAGGTGATACCTAAACCAAATTCTAAAGGCTCCAAGAAGGTAAGGGTGGGCTGGGGAAGGGCATTCAGATGGAGACAACCATAGGTGGTTGGGTATATGGATGCATACAGGGTAAGGAACCACTGTAGGTTGATTCTATGAAAATGATTGAAGTCAAAACGGAAGCACGGTCTAAAAAGTATGCAGGATGGAACTCAAGGAGCTCACAGACTGTCAAGGAAAGAGGTAAGATGATATGTAGCGTTTGACTTACTTATATTGCCAAGAACTCAAAGCATGTATTAATATCTTTAGTAATAATAGATCTAGGTTGGGCCTTGGGAATAGGTATAGATTTGGACTTATCATGTCAAAAGACATTAATGTTCAAAAATTCTATTACCATGTCGTCAAAAACGTCTTTACTTAGGAACCTAAGAGGTTTTATTTTAATACTAATATAGCAACTGAAAAGAGTAAAACCTTGACATGCATCTGTTAAAGTCTCATCTATCATCATCATTATCATCGTTACCTTTATTATTTAAGTAAATCTACACTGTGTTAAATAACCACCACACATTATCTTACTTAATATGTAATACTATAAAGTACTATACAATATACTATACTAATACTATAAAATAAGTACAACAGTCCCCCACTAATCCATGGGGGATAAGTTCCAAGACCCCAGTGGATAGCTGAAACCTAGAAGAGTACCACACCTGATGGCCATCAGTTGGAATACGTATCTGTTCATGTCTTCCACTCACAAGTTTAATGCCTTTTCCATCTAACCAAGCACTTAGCATGCACTGTGGCTGTAATTTCTGCAATTTGTGATGTGACAACCAAACTGGCAGAAATTTCTTTTCCTTCTTCACAATTTCACAGACAGAACATCTTAGCAATCTCAGCATATGATTTTTTTCCTCCCTAAAATTGACGACTTTTATCTTTTCACTTAAAGGAAGCAACTGACGCCTTCTTTTTGGCATATTCAAATTGCTAGTATCCCTCCTCTTGCACTTTGGAGCCATTAGTAAGTAAAATAAAGGTTATTTGAGTCCAAGCACTGGGCTGCCAGGACAGTCAATCTGATAACCAAGACGGATACTAAGTGACTAATAGGCAAGTAGTGTGTACAGCGTGCAGGTGAGGATTCATGTCTCGAGGAGGACAGAGCTGGACAGCATGAGATTTCATCACGCTACTCAGAAGGGCACAAAATTTAAAACTTAAGAATTGTTTAATTCTGGAATTTTCCATTTAATATTTTCAGGTTGACCAGGGCTAACTGAAACTGCAAAAATTGAAACCATGGATAAAGGGAGACTACTCTTGACTTAAATAAACTCTAACTGAAAATGAGGCTCTGAGAGTTGAAGTTTATATGATCAAGAAGTGGCAAAGTTGGCCTAAGAAGCCTAATGTATATGATTCCAAAACAATAAGGTTTGTATCCAGAATCAGATACATTCAGCTTCTTAGGCCAACTTTGCCACTTCTTAATTGTATAAACATTATCAGAAATACATTCTGATAATAAATGTTTTAACAATTAGACTTTAGTTAACATAACTCAAGTCAGTACAAATTTCAACAAAGCTGATAGTACCAGGAGTCGTTCCAAGTGCTTTTCATGATTATATAATACTTTTCTAGCCTTCTATAGCCACAAGCAAGAAGAAAGAAGCACAATCTGAATGCCAACCCTGCCCACAGTGTTCAGTAGACAAAAATTTCCCTTGATACTCAAAATTGCCTGGTGCAATCTCACCTACCACCAATACCACTGTGAGGATTTATTTAGCAGCTTCATGATCTATGCATTCTTCGCCATCAACATCAAAGGCTAAATAGCAAAATCACAACGTTAACCTTTCTCCAGAGTAATTTATATACCATTAAGAGATGCAGTCTATCAAAGGAATATATGCCATTGACGGTAGAATTTTAATCATTGACAAACATCCTTAGGAGAGATTTTGTGGTTTTCTTTTTTTTAGATGAGGGAAGGGAGATAGAGATAGGATGTCAGGGGGTATGGTAGAGAGTAGTTTGGGGAAAAGCAAACCCTCTCTTGCCATAGGTCCCTCACTTTATTTGTAATGACTCTACCTCTGGATTGTAAGTATTGGGAAAAAATCATTAACAAGTGCAAATTGTTGTAAGTGACAAAATAGAAAGTTATTAGTCTTTAGCTACACATATGTATGTGTGTGTTATCAATACACTGCTGTAAACAGTACATGGTGTGTTATGAATTTAGCACTAAAAACATTATGCATAAATTGGAACAACTATCTGTATCATTAGGTGAGAGCTATCTGTCAAAACAAGGGGCCTATAGTACCAAGAAATGGAGTGGGAGGATTTTATGGAATACCGCAAGAGGCACTCATGATTAGCGGTCCACTTCCCATAACACAACCAAATTCAGTTGATTGGTTAAAACCAAGATTCAGCAGCTTCCAGGGCCACTTCTACTTAGAATACCAAGAAAAATACTTCTGCTGTCCACTCATCTGTAAAGAACGGAAGGACTTTTCCAACTCACAGGAAATGCATTTCTTACAAACCTGGAGACTTAAGAGTTGGCTAGTCATTCTCCCTACTTTTTGTTCTCTTTCCTGTATCTTGGTCAAAAATGTGGGAAAACCGAGGCGTGCTAAAGATATTTTGAGCTCTCCTAATCCTTGGTTAAAATTGTCTGCTCTGCTGCTCTGCTGAGGCAGGAGAATGGCGTGAACCTGGGAGGCAAAGCTTGCAGTGAGCCGAGATCGCTCCACTCCTGGGCGACAAAGCGAGACTCCGTCTCAAACAACAAAACAAAACAAGCAAACAAACAAAAACAAAAACAAAAAAAATGTCTGCTCTGGAGAATGGTAATGAAATGTAATAAAAGCTCTAGAAGGAAACCCCATATGTAAAAACTTTTCATCACACCAACTGGTTATTCTTTCTGAGATGGGCCTGAAATTAAACCAATCTTTAAAGACAGAAGTTCATAGCAATCTCTAGGATGAGAAAACCTGGGCTCATTCGTTCATTCTTTCTTTCTTTCAACAGGATTTACCAAGTGACTTCTAGGTGGTGCTGCACTTCTGTGTCTTCTTGTTGAGCGTTGAAGCAGAAAACGAGTGGGAGCCAAACCATGACAAAGTGACTGACACTGAGAAACTGGAAAATTGAAATGCAGATGGGGTTTCATTTTTGTCTCCTGATAATGTTTTTGGAAGTTTTGATTTCCTCCCCACAATTGAATTCCCAATAAAGGTATGGAAAGTTCATTGTGCAACGGCTGGGGAATTCCTGGGTCACTTGCACCTCTTGAAGAAGCGATTAGGGATGGGGTCACTGTGTTCCCCAATAACTGTAGTAAAGAGCTGGGAAGTCAAGGACCCAGTCACTTTCCGAGCTTTTGTTTCCTCAGATTTCAAATAGGCATTGAAAAATAAAACAAAGCGCAACCTATTTCACAAAGAATTAAAGAGAACTTCCACAAAGAACCTGATCATTGCATGTGAGATAACACATCCAAAATTGCTAAGTCAGGAACTTGAACCAAAGATCTTCTGGTTCAGTTTGCAAGAGATCTAAAAAGCCATTTGAGAGGGTCAGACAACAATTTTACTGTTAAACGAGGGCTTGATTTGTTTTTCTCTGGACTTCTGACCACTCAGGGGCCATATGATGTGTTCTGAGAAATGGTGTCGTGGCAGTAAAAGATAGTGGCCTTCTTCAAAGAGTCATGCCTTACGGAGCCTCCCTAGTGTTTCACCTGGGCAAAAAGAAAAACAGAATTTCACAGAAAATTAAAGCTTCACTCTCTTTCTTTGACAAAGATATTTGGCAAGATTCATCACACAGTTCCACAAGCATTAGTCATTGATGGATCCAAAGCACGGACTGAAGAACAGAAAAACCTGCTGATACAAGTCCCTTCTCAGGAATGGCTTGGACTGACCAGGCTGGTTCTTCCACCAAATTTGGCCACTGGATTTCAAAGACAAAGTTTTGGACTTGAATTTAGGTAACTTTAAGTCTATTGAAGAACCTTATTGTTTTGACAAACTTGAGAGATGATTTGTGTGTACTTGTCTGTTTTATCTAATAAGAGAGATGGCGAACTCCATAAGAACAAGAATTGTGTTATGTCTGGCACATTGTAGGTGCTCAATAAATATATTCACTACATAAATAAATAAATAAATAAATAAATAAATAAATAAAGGCCAAAAAAGCCTGCAAAATTTTTGGAAAGTTTTAATGATAGTGTGGTAAAAAATAAATAGAATAATAAGAAGAAATGAAGCCACGAATTCATTATGTTACTAAAAATAATTTGAAAAGAAAACCAACATACCCAGAAAAGCAGAGCCTGAGAAACTGCAGAAAAATGGAGCAGAAGCCTGCTTTATCTCTGGACTTGGTGTTGAGACAATATGTTTCCTCATTGCTTAAGCCAGTTTTTCTATTATTTGCAGTGAAAAGTGCTATAATTGATTCAAGATCAGTGCATTTACTTTCAGTGGGGCATATTCTTTCCAATAACCACAAGGCATTAGTTGCTTCCCCTAGACACTCCTTCCTCTATTGGAAGATCTGGGAAACCAAATTAGTTATTGGAAATTTCTCTGCCTCAACTCCTCCCTTCCCTCCTGAAGGTGAGTTTTTTAAAAGGGAATGGGATGAATTTTCAGAGAGCTTGAAATAAATCTTTAGAAATCCTGTTGAAGTACTGCAACCCAGAAACAAGATCCCCTCTCTAGTGACTGGGAGATTCAAGACACTTCACAGTGAGAACTTTTTTTTTCTTCGTAAACAATGGTGAAGACCCCCTGTCCTTGTTTTCTCCTTTGCTTCTCTTTGTGTAGACCATCATTGTTCAAAAAGTATATCTCACATGAGCTTCTCATGCAAGCTACATATATGTATTTAAATTTTTCTAGCAGTTACATTTAAAAAGTAAAAAGAAATAGGTGAAAATAAAGTTAATATTATGTTTTATTTAACCCAATATATCTAAAATATCACTTCAACATGTAATTAACATAAAAACTATAGAGTTATTTTACATTCTCTCTCTTCTTTTTTTTTTTTTTTTTTTGAGATGGAGTCTCGCTCTGTTGCCCAGGCTGGAGTGCAGTGGCACCATCTCAGCTCACTGCAAGCTGCATCTCCCGGGTTCACGTCATTCTCCTGCCTCAGCCTCTGGAGTAGCTGGGACTACAGGTGCCCGCCACTGCACCCGGCTAATTTTTGTATTTTTAGTAGAGACGGGGTTTCACTGTGTTAGCCAGGATGGTCTCGATCTCCTGACCTCATGATCCACCCACCTTGGCCTCCCAAAGTGCTGGGATTACAGGCATGAGCCACCGCACCTGGCCTACATTCTTATTTTTATACTATGTCTTCAAAATCCTGTGTGTATTTTGCACTTAGAGCACATCGCAATTTGGACCAGCCACATTTCAAGTGCTCAATAGACAGCACGGTTGTAGCCACACATGAATCTCCTTTACTTCTGTTACAGCATAAAACTCTTAGACACATAGCGTTTAGCATCTAATTAATTACGTAACTGTATTACATTGTTATTGCAATCATCATTAAACAAGTGTCATTCCAACCCCGTATCTGATTTAATGCAATCTTACATGAAACAGTTTCTTGTATTGAGATATAAGCCAGTCTTGATGGCTATAGAGATGTCATTTCTCTTTATCCAAAGATTTCCTTATTATTCTTTACTGAATGTCGCTTTTACAGCTATTAGATGGGAATATTATAATTTATTCTAGAAACGTCTATTTTTAAACTATGTATTAACCAAAAGTACACATGTATGGGGTACCTGCTTATTTCTGGTAAGCCCACTAGCTGATGTAGCAAATAGGTATCCAGGCCAAAAGCAAAACTTTGATAGCTGGCCTTTTGTTTAAAAAGTGTTTTATATCTGATTAGCTGAATTCTAACTTATCTATCTTAGGAAATAGATAAAGAGTATAAGAGACAGTCTACTGTGGTGGAAAGAGCATAAACTTCACAGTCAAACAAACTTAATCCTATCACTTACTGGCTTTGTAACACTGGATATATTCATTAGCTTCTCACTTGTAGAATGAGAATAATAATATATTATGTCTGAGACTGCTAGTTTTACCTCAATATCCATTCTCCCCTTCTTCATCAGTAAATACTCCCAAAAGTTAGCTAGACACAGATGCCAGAAAAAAGTCCATGTTGTCAGCCCGTTCTTGCAGCTAGATGTGTTTATGTGGTTAAATTCTGGACACGGAGGTCTAAATAAAAGTGGTGGCTGTAACTTCCAAGAAGTTTTAAAAGTTTTAAAAAGGAGGGAGAATGCCATTTTCTTCCTTATGGCTAGAATTCAGACATGATGGGTGGAGCTAGAGAAGTCATCTTGAACCATGAAATGTAAACTGTGTTGAGAACAGTAGAACAAGAGCAGAGCCCTGGATCCCTCCTGACCATGGAATCACCACCAAAGTCCAGGGTTTTAGAGAAGAAAGAAATGCATTTCTATTTTTTTTTTAACCATTGTTGTTACTTATTTTCTCTAACTTGCTGCTGAATCCAACACATGCTTAATCCATAGGATCTTTTTGAGGATTAAATGGGATGGCATATGTAGTCCACTTTGTACAGTGCTTGGCACCTGGGAATGCAGGTGCTTAATATAGCACTGCTTTTATTGCTAGCATAAAATATCTCCTTAAAAGCGTCACTATAAGGGTCAGATGAAACCTATAAGTGAGCTTGCTTTTTTAATCTGTAAATCTGAGAATCACTGTATAAATGTTGGTTATAATTATCATCACCACCATTAAATTATTACAAGGAACTGGCTAACTGCCAGCATGCTCTACTATGAACAATCTCTATTTAGGTCAATTAAAAAATAGATACAGACTTCTTTGTTTTTGTTAGGTTTACTTAACTTTAGTCAATTGTGAATGTTTATAGGCTTGCCATTACATTGATGCTTCAGAACTTAGATGAAACACTCATTTGGGTGGTATAAAGAAAATGCTTAGAACTTGATGAGTCTATGACATCTTTTATTCATTTACTTTTACCTTAAAAAGTTCTGTATTACAAAAATCAATATAGTGTTTGTAGTTAAAATAAATTATAAGGACGTGAGTAAAGTGAAAGAAGAGAGTTCACCCCCTTCCTTCACTTCCATCCCATTCTTTGGAATTAACCATATTACAATGTAACCAATTATTCCTTGTATGTAAATATCGTTTTTATATAATGGGATATACACATGTATAATATGCATTTTCTATTTCCAAACCAAAAAAAAAATCCTTTTTTTGCATAAAGTTCAAAGTTGTTGAAAAGAAAATCTTTTGCAACAGCTTTTTTGTTTTGTTCATTTCCCAACTTAAAATGTCTCATGGGCATCTTTCCATGTAAATACATATTCATCAATCCCATATTTAACACCACATACGGAGTCATTTAAACATTTTTACTAATTAATTATTGGAAAGTTGTTTGTAAAATAAAGGAGACTGCCCTTAAAATAAAATAGCAACTTAGCTAGGATTAAATAAGGTAATTCAGAAAAATGCTTAGCAAAAGTTTGGCAGATTGTAAATGATTGATGAATAAATATTAGCCATTATGATATTGATGATAGTGAGGATTAAAGATGACTCTCTCTCTAAGCTCACTCTCAGTAAATTTCTGTTGTCAGAGAAGTGGTTTATTTTATTTAATTGCCCAATATGTACATTTATATATAATATTCCCATCTTATATCTTCATTTTAAGGCCGTACTTGGCTGTGTTATATGGTGGAGGTGGGTGCCATGTTCTGGAAGGACTGTCAGACTCAAGTTGGTTCTCTTCAGGATCTGCCCAGCCCATGGCGACCTAGTACAGTGCCAAAATTGAATTAAAAAATACAATCCATCCATCTGTCAGCTAGTGAGGCAGCAAAGAAGGTATTTAGCTTCTAGGGCATTTACAAGCCTAAGTTAATTCTATCTAAAAGAAAGACATCTGCTGGATGGGACTCACCTCCTCTGAGGCTTTGAAACCAGTGGGGATTTAAACAGGTATAAATAATGACTCTTGAATAGCCACCAGGCAGCCAGTGGTGCAGCCTACTCTGGAGAGATGAGTCACAGGCTGAGCCGTGGGTAGTAGCAAGTCCCTCGGAGAAGGGAAGAGGGGTGTCTGGGATCCCAGGAAGAGCAAGAAATGCAGTCTGTCAGCTCCGCAGCAGAGGAGGGGCTGCGACAGGAGCCCTCACCCAGAAGGGGTGAATGGTAAATCTACCTCAATAGACAGTGGGCTGTGCATTGTAAAGCTGATCATTTTGCTGTCCCCAAAACATCTTAAGTATAATTATACCAAAGTCTGAAAAAAGACTGGCTAAAGAGAAAACTAAAATAGATTTTTTTAAATGCAAACACACAATTCTGCCTACAAAAATGTTAAGTGCCAAGAAAAATACTGTTAAAATCCAAGAGGACCTCCTTTCCTAAACTGCAGTGTTCAGGAATTTATATGTATTATAAGGTTGGTAGTGACCATGGACAAATCATTGCCTACACCTCTGCCAGAACGTCTCTCATTTCTCATGAAGCCAGAACTTTAAATGTCACAACTAGATCAGAAATAACATTGATCTCAGAACCATGATGTACTTTTTTTCCGCTCTGCATGGGAGCATCAGGGGTGCCTAAAATCCATCCCTCACAGCTCTTGAAAAGCCCTGTGCCTTGCAGAAGGGATGCCTTTCAGTGCATCCGCGAGGAGGTGGCGCCTTTTGATAATTCACACAAAGTAGAGGGAGGCTTTGCTAGTAGAGGGAGGTCTTACCTTGACTGGATGAGAGACCTAAGTTTGGATCTCGGCTAAAGTGTCTTCCAAGAGCAACATTCTTGTTGACATAACATGCCATTCTCACCCCCTACACACTCATAGATTTATGGAGTTTTGAACTAGTAAAATGCTTTAGAAATGACCAGTACCCACCTATTTTGTTGATAAGGGACCCGAAGCATAGAGAAGTGAGGTAGTTTGAATATTTGTCCCTACCCAAATCTCATGTTGAACTGTAATCCCCAGTGTTAGAGGTGAAGCCTGGTGGAAGGTGTTTGGATCATGGGGGCAGATTCCTCATGAATGGCTTGGGCCATCCCCTTGGTGATAAGTGAGCTCTGAGTCAACACTGAGATCACGTGGTTTAAAAGTGTGTGGCACCTCCCTCCCACCCCAACTTCCTTTCTTTTGCTCCTGTTTTTGCCTCATGATGTGCGTACTCCCCCTTGACTTCTTTCGAGAAAGGGTCTCACTCTGTCACTCAGGTTTTTATGCAATAGTGCAATCATAGCTCACTGTAGCCTCAAGCTTCCAGGCTCAAGCAATTCTCTCACCTTAGCCTCCCAAATAGATGAGACCATAGGCATGCACCATCATGCCCAGGTGATTTTTGTATTTTTTTGTAGAGATGGGGTTTTGCCATGTTTCCCAGGCTGGTCTCTATATTTTGTGCCAAGCGATCTGCCCCCACTTGGCCTCTCGATGTGCTGGGATTACAGGCATGAGCTACCACCACACCTGGCCTTGCCTTCTGCCATGATTGGAAGCTTCCTGAGGCCACCCCAGAAGCAGATGCTGCTACTCTTCTTGCACAGTTTGCAGAACTGTGAGCCAAACTTCTTATTTTATAAATTACTCACTCTCAGATATTTCTTCATAACAGCACAAGAATGGTGTAATACAAAAAGTAAAGAGTTTGCCCAAGTTTAGATAATCGTAATTTTTATTAAATGATATTAAAATATAATCTTCATTGGGTTTGTTTATAGATTCTTTTTACTAATGCATCAGTAGAACTATATGTACTTATCGATTGAAGTATAAGCTACAATTTCAAGCATGTGAAATAAAGGCAATTCTTCTTGCTCTTTAGATCAAAAATGTTTAGTCCTCAATACAGATTTCCACATTCTACCCCTTCACTACTATACTACGTTTTTAACTAGATTTGTGAGGTCACATCTGCTGAGAAGTCTTTTTTCCCCTCCAGAATGGGTTGGGTTCCCTCCCAGGTAGGGTAGCCTGATCATCACTTTGGGCTTTCTCTGTGATCCTGTTTGTGACAGTATCTTGGGATTGTCTATATAATTTTGATTCCCTAGTTACTTATAAGCTCTGTGAAGATTAAGACTGACTGGGCATTTTTTTCATCATTGTATCCGCAGTACTTAAAATAGTGTTTGCAAATATAAAGGGGGATAAATAAGCATTTGCAGGAAAAGGAAGAAGGAAGGAAGCAGAGATGGAGGGAGGGACTCATACAGAAATTGATATGAAAAATGGAATAGCAAACGAACGTTAAGGAATAAGAGATAGAAGCAGAACTAAATGTAAAGAATTGAAGAGTTACCTAATTCACAGATTTTAAGATTTCTAAATAAGTAGGACAGAGCATAACACTATTCAGCAGAGTCTCTGGTCTTTGTCTTTGTTTGTCTACCTGCAGATGGTGGTGTTTGAGTCATGTGGCAGAAATGCTCCAAGATTTCTGCCTCCTGGTGTTCACATCTTTGGATAATTCCTTCCCACTGAATGTGGCCAGAAGCTACTGTGACTTGCTTCTAACCAATGAAATATGGCAAAGGTCATCAGGTGTCACTCTGTGATTATGTTACATTTATATAAGATTCTGTCTTGCTAGCAGACTCTTCTAGAGACTCTCCTTCCTGGCTTGATGAAGTTACAATAGCAGCCATGTTAGGAAAGCGTGGGTGATGAGGAACTGCAGGTGGCCTTTGGGCACTGAGGGTGGCCTCTAGGAGCTGAGGGTAACCTCCAGTCAACACCCAGCAAGAAGCCAGAGCCCTCAGTCCTACAATTGCAAGGAAGTGAATTCTGCCAACAATGTGAATGAGCTTAGAAGCAGATTCCTCCTTAGTTAAGCCTCCAGATGAGAATACAGCCCAGTTGACACCTTGCTTAAAGACTGGTGAGACAGTAAGCAAAGGACTCAACTAAGCCATGCCCAGTCTCCTGACTCACAGAAAGTGTGAGATAATAAAAGTGTTTGGTTTTAAGATAATAAGTTTGGGGGTAATTTATTAAACAGCAAAAGTAAGTAATATAAGGTGTTTGGTTATAAATAAGCTATAAAATAGCCAAAAGGAAGAGAAAGAGAGAAAAGAAAGAAAGAAAAAGAAAGAAAGAAAGAATGAAAGAAAGAAATGAAGAAAGAAAGAAAGGAAAGAAAGAAAGAAAGAAAAAAGAAAGAAAGAAAGAAAGAAAGAAAGAAAGAAAGAAAGAAAGAAAGAAAGAAAAGAAAGGAAAGAAAGGCAAAGAAAAGAAAGGAAAAGAAAAGAAGAAAGGGAGACAAAGAAAGAAGGAGGGAGAAGGAAAAGATGGAAGGAATATGGCCTTAGTTAAATTGTATGGATTTTTTTAGGTTTAATTTGGTGATTTTCAAATCAGTATAGAAAACATCTGAAGAAATTACAAGATTTTAAGAAAATGACAAACATCAGCAATTTACCAGGCCTGCAAGGGAACATAAGAAATCTGATAACTTATCACCACTAAGGCAAATTTGTGTGAGTGAATTCTATGAATACACAGGACTGGACAAAATCTTAAGAAGACAGATGGTCTATACTCATCTTCAGGTTAGGCTTTTCCTAAATACTTCCAAACAATGATAATGATGATGATGACATCAGTACTTTGAGCTTTTATTTACTGAGTTCTTCATATATATATATCATATAGAATAGGAAGAAACTAATTTTTATGAAACACCTGCAGTTGTCCATGCGCTATACTGCAAACTTTATATGTCATCTTACAGAAAATAGCAAACCCATACAATAAGTCACAATTATTTCCCCCATTTTACACACGCACAGCCAGCCAGAAACACACAAAGAAAAAGTATCTTGCTCTAATTCACCCAGCAATTTAATTGTAAAACTGTGATTCAAACACATGTTTAATAGTCCTCACGATCTGAAAAATTTCCCAAGTAATCTAATTTCCAACTTCTATGCCATCTTCTAAGCCAAAAGATGCCAGATAGGTAGCCATCCTAATTTTTTTCAATCATTTTACATTAAAAAAACTGTGAATATGCTATAAGGTAAGACAAATTTAAATATTTGGAAAAGATTTGAAAACACAATTAATAGAAGAGAACTTCAAATGGCTAACAATGTTTGGTAAAATGGTCACCCTCACTAATAACCAGAAAAACACAAATTAAAATGAGATATCCCTTTATACCCATCAGGTTTGTAAAAATTATAATTTTCCATAATACTAAGTGTTGAGGGAACAGTGAGACTTGCAGCCTTTGTACAAGGTTAGTGGGAATCTAGGACTAATGAGGTCAGTTAGTAATGTTTGGAGAAATTTGTGGGTGTACCCTAGATCCAATGATAGGGTCTCCCACGTATTTTGTGGGAGCTAGGAGCTGGTGTCAAACAAGTTCTATTATTAGGGAACAGATAAATAAAATATATTCAATGCACACTATGGAATAACATGCAGTAGTTGGTAGCAATGAATGAGTACTTATAGCATCATCTCAAAAACAGCATGTTTGAGTGAATAAAAAATATGGCAGAGAATGAAATCTATTGCACAATACCACTTACTTAAATTAAAACATGCATGCATATAATGAGTTTATGTATTTTTCAAAGATATTTATATACTCAATGACATATATCAAACTCATTGGAATGGCTGCTTGTGGGGGAAGGGAAAATGGAAATGAGGTCAAGAATGAACTGAAAAAATATGGAGGGAAAAAAGAGACAGGCCTGACCAGACAGCTAATGATTGAACATTATTAACTACAGAGTGTGACTAACTCATCTCTCAGCAGTTGAGGTATCCCCAAAGACAACTAAAACTGCTGTGGAATGAAGCTCTATTGTTATTGGCTAAGAGCTTATGCTGACCTTGGATATTTGAATTTACAAAACTATGTACCCAACATTTTATTGGGAAAGGAAGCCACATCAGGAAAATGTGGTTTGAATGCTGTGGGGAGCAGAGGAAAATTTTTTCTAAAGATAAAATAATTAATTTCTTAGATTTGTACTTGGAGAAAACACGATGGCAAATATTTTGGCCATTGTTAGAATTTGTTCATTAGTCTTATCTTAATGGAAGAGAATCTGTTCGACAAAATCATTGCCTTTGAGCAGAACAGTCTTGTGGTAGATCGTTACTCTACGTATAAATAGCAAAAAGAGCCTTTCAGCCTGAGTTCCACTGTCAATCCCTCTCATTCACTCACCAATCAAGGGCTATGGAACCTGCACACACAGGTTCCTGTGGACAACTTGCTCTGCAAGGCAGAATGCGCCAATGGAATTGTTCTTTTGTCCTGGTCAACCTGATTTCATAAGGAAGGAAATACTAGGAAAAGCTAACATAATCCTTCTCCAAATAATCACACAACTTTAACATTTTTAGACATAGGGTCAAGAATATATTTTCAATCCAGTGTTTCAGGAAGTTGGAAATGATACATTAATAAATGAGTGAATAAGTAAACCAAAAAATGAAAACAAGTGAAACAAAACAGAAAACCTAAGATACAAGTCCTTACCTTAAATACAGTATTTACCCTTGGCTACAAATTTGAGGTAATATGCCCTACAATAAATGTTATAATTTGGCTGAAAGTGATTTTATCCATTTTGATAAGATAGATGAAGGATAAATATAGGGTAAATAAGAAATAACTTCATTTATCTACACTTTTTGAGAATTACGGTTTATTTTATGTGATTCATCACTTAACCTAATGACTACTTTTTGTTAGTTCACTTCCCTTTTTAAAAAAATCTAAATGTTTTCAGTAGAATTATTGATTGTTTGCAGTGATTAGAAATTAACTGTAGACTTTTGGCATAGAATATCCAAGTACCCATAACAATTAATGTGCTATAACAGTAATGTCTGCAAGTGTCACTGGAATGTTAGGACTTGGCCTGATGCGAATAGTCTTGAACTTCCACGTGTTTACAAATTCAATTTGCCTTTTCTTGGTACATTTTCTCTCTGTTTTCTGTTTTCTTTTACTTCTTTTTGCCATGATTTTTTTCAGATGTTACACCCTCCCTTGGCCATCCTTATGCCTATCATGGTCATATCCTTTCCTGTGTGTGTGTTTGTGTGTGTGCATCTGTCTATCTATCTATCTATCTATCTATCTATCTATCTATCTATCTGTCTATCTCTGTATGTATCTACCTATCTAATCTATCTAAAATGTATGCTTATATATATATAATATGAATACATATATATATATATATATATAAAGGTCCATGGGTTTTGTGACAACCATGTAGAGAAGTTACTTGCTGTTTACTTTAGGGTATATGTACCAACCTCAATTATCCAGGGGAAGTTATAAAAACTTTGTGGTACCCAGAGTAGGGAATCCTTTCTGTTCAAAATTATTTTAAATAAATTGTCAAGGTTTTTATTTGGATTTCTCTGCCTACTAATAGATATATGTGTTCCATTTGGGGTTCGTAGTTCATTTCTTTCTATAAGGTGATCAACCAAAAGGAACAGATAGAATTTAGTAGTACCTATTTTATTTTGCAGCTCCTGAATTTTACCAATGAGTTAAAAAAAGGTGTTTATTTTTTTTTCCTCTTCGGCTAACTCCAGAATATTCAGAGGCTAACAAAATCTAAATCTTATTTAGTTCTTGTTATAGCAACAGCAAAATTTAGCATTGGAAGGTACAAACATTACTTCATCTGAAGAGGTATGAATAACTTCTCAGCCTTTTTTCTCATTAGAATGCTACTCTCCAGCTGCAAAGAGTAAACCTTGTGAATGGGGCTATGTCTCCACACTTAGCAGTGGAATTGTAATAAAATTACAGTAACCACCTTTTTGTTAGAAGTTCTCTGAAGTTGAGCTATTAACATAACCAACAGTACCTAAAGTGTGACCTGCAAACAAAGCCTTTCAAACACCAAACACAATGCCCTATTCGTAGTCGATACTCTATAAATAGCAGATCACCGTTTCCCTTCCCTTAATCCTTAAAATAACCTTAACTAGTAAATATTGTTATCTCATTTTTAAGAAAAATAAATAAATAAATAACCTCTTGGTCCCATTTGGTCACTATAAAAGAAGATGTATCTGGCCATCCAAGCTGGTTACACAAGCTCAGTGGCAAAACTATTTCTGAAGTGGTCTGTATTTTCTCAATTTAAGAGCCTCCCAGCATCGACCATCATGCCTCTTTGCAGAAGTGCAACTGTTAAAGAAACATTGGGTGGTCTGGGCCCTGCACCATGGGATGCACAAACAGTTTCATCAAATGACCCTCAGAACAGCCTGAATGTCACATGAAAAATTTTCAACATGTAAGCACAGAGGGCACACAAGGATAGCAACACTTAAAAGCTCGAAAAAGCATGAATTGCAATATGCTGGGCTTCTATAATCACACATAATCCAATAATGTCTTAAATCAACATTAAAACAAATTTTTTTTCAAGGGTTCACAGGTTATTTTCATGAGAAGAATTTTTAAAATGAGAAAATTATCTTGTAATTTGTGCCTGTATTTCTTTAATATTATTAAGTAATAATGTACTATCAACCCTGATGTCATACTAAGAAAATATTTCTGTGTAAATCTAACATCTTCAATATACTCTCAAGCCACAAATAACATTATATCACAAATTTACATGTAATAGTTTCCCCCAAAATAATTTCATTCCTTAAAAAGTGACACAGCTGTAGCTATATTTCTGAGCAGTAACATTCAGAGAAAGATCACCAACAAGTGATAGGTGGCAATATTCAATGTAGAAAATTATTGAAAATAATCAAGTTTACCATTAGTGGTGAAAATAAAATAGTCTACTCTTGATGTATTCTGTGACATTTAAAAAACTTTTCTTGTCAATGATGGCAAATGTAAAAAGAAATATATGCATACATACAATTTTTTCTGATATACATATACATATAAATTAGAAGAAATATAATGGCAACTACAATTTTAATGTAATTTTTACCTTGATTTAAGAATGTCCAGTGGAAAGATACTTTTAAAGCATAATACAACAATAATTAAAACATGTACAATTCATGAAACTTAAGAATATCATTCTTATACTTTCCACCTTAAAGGTCAGAAGTGAATCTACGTTATAATAATTCCTTTTAGTAGTATACTTGCGAGGTTAACTTATCTGCAACTTTCCTTTAATATTCTAGGACTTAAAAGTTCTTCTTGGGTTTTAAAAAATATTTCTATTTTCTTCCCCTTTATGTATAGGAGGAGTTAGTTGTCTTAAAAAAACAGAACAAATACCTGTGAAATATGAATGGGCATTGGTTAAGCATTATATTGGTTTAAATTAGGAGAAGATCGAGGAGAAAATACTCACAAAAAGATAATTGTCATCCAGACTCTTCAATTAGTTACATTTTCTTTCTTTTTTCCTTCTTAATGAATGAGAGACAAATACATCTTTGGCATTCCCAGTGACTCTGAAGTGTAAACTCCATCAGATCATCTAGATGCACAACTGTCCGACAACATTATAATAAAGGCAGTAAATAAATTTGTTCAAAATACCAGCTGAAATGCCTGAGGTTTCGTCAGTGGCCATGGTTGAAGCTCATCATGATTTGGAGAGTGCAGCTGAAACCTCGAAGACTTATACACCGAGCAACAATGAAGATACTGTATAATCAACTAGGATTACAGAGGAAAAAGCACAAAGTGCTTTCAGTCCATAAAAGAAGTGATTATCACGAGGAAAGGGAAGTGACTGTTGGATTTAAAAAGCATACAGAGAGAGACAGAGAAAAAAAAATACATATATATATATAAAATGTCACCACCCTACCCCCAGAAGATGTTGAAATCACAAAGAACAATTTTCAAAGGAAATATAATAAGCTCACAGATGAAAAACCACTTACACAAACCATTTTCAGCTGTACACTTTGTTAAATGATCTGCAAAATTAGAAAAAGAAACTGAATCATTGTTGAGGTACATTATCTAAAGGGTACACGGTGTCCAGAAATTCTGTTGCCTCCTTCATCTGAGTCAATGTGAGGTTTGCATTAGTAAGAATTGTGTACTAACAAAAAAAAAAAAAAAAACCAAAAGAAAACCACACACAAAAAAGAGAAAGCTAGAGAACCAGTATCAAGGCAAGAAACAAAAGGTAGTCAACAACGTTCTTTTCTCAGTGCAGAGAGAGCTTATTGAAATATAAGCAAGTACCTTTTTTTCTTTCAACTAGTATATATGAGTTAAAATTTTCCAGTGCTTCTGAAAAAGGTTCTTTCTATAAATGGTGCATTTTAAATACCACTTAATAGTTGTTATTGAAATTTGGCTCATGAAAAAACTAGTTATTTTTTTTCTGTATAATGTGGCAAACATGTCACTATGCATGTCAGCTAATTGCATAGTATCTTGCTGCTGTTTTGTTTTGTGTGCACTTCTATTAACAATTTCAGCTTATAACAACGATTCTTTTCCTTTTGCATCTCAGTACACCTGATGTAAACTTTTTCTCCCATCAATAATGGGGATTCATGACAGTCATCATGAAATCTTAGATAGGAGACAATGTTGTCAGAATCTCTCTCTAGGGGAAAGTTGAGAAGGGATTGCATAGTTCAGTATTTTCCTCAGGAGATTCTGATGTGTCCCCCTAGAGGTTATAAACCATACCCACTTTTGAGAATCACCGATCTTCCTAGGGGTTATAAACTACCTTCTCTTTTGAGAATTACTGATTTCCGAATGAAGACAAATAATTTATAGTTTTTCTTTAAGCCAAACTAACACACTTCTAGAACACAGTATATAGATACTAGATACACCATGGACATTCACTCACTCACATTCGATAGAGCTTGCACTTTGATTTTTTTTTCCGATAGCAATAAAAGGTTCATGCCCATCCACCAGCTTGGTTGTGATCATCATGTAAAAAGGTTGTCTGGGGTTAAGGTACTAGATAGGCTATGGGATAGAATAAAATTTCACTTCGGCTTATTTGCTTAGCAATTCTAACCAAAGCTAATGAGCCATAGATCAAAGCAATTCATTGACAATATTAATGGCAGCCTGAGGTCTAAGTAAATTATTTGACCTTTCACTCTGTTACTTGGCCGTCGGGAAGCTGAAAGGAAGAGTTCAAGCCTAGTCTTGGTTGTGACTACATTCGCTAGCACCTGAAATAATGAGTTTTGGTAGCCATAGTGTTTTTTTAATATATATATATATATATATATATAATTGATACATACTATTTGTACATTTTTATGCAGTACATGTGGTATTTTGTTACATGCATAGAATGTGTAAGATCAAGTCAGGGTATTTAGGGTGTCCAGCACCTTGAGTATTTGTCATTTCAATGTGTTGAGAACATTTCTAGTCCTCTCTTCCAGTTATTTTGATATATATACAATACATTGTTGCTAACTATAGACATCCTACTCTGCTATCAAACATTAGAACTTATTCCTTCTACTTAACTGTATGTTTGTACCAATTTATGCCCATCCATTCCTCTACCCACCCACCCACACACATTCTTGCCAATTGGTAACTACTACTTTTAACGTCACTTTTAAATGTCAAAAACTGCAATTACTTTTGTACCAATCTAATATTTCACTCTGTACCCCTATGAGATCCACTTTTTTAGCTCCCACATACAAGTGAGAACATGCAATATTTGTCTTTCTGTGCTTGGCTTATTTCACTTAATATGGTGACCTCCAGTTCCATCCATGTTGCTGCAAATGACCAGATTTCATTCTTTCTTAACGAAAGGTGAATAGTATTACATTGTGTATATATACAAATTTTCTTTATCCAATCATCCAATAGTAGACACTCAGGTTGATTCTATAGCTTTGCTTTTGTGAACAGTGCTGCAATAAACATGTGAGTGCAGGTATCCTTGTGATACAATTTCCTTTCTTATGGATAAATACACAGCAATGGGATTGCTGGATAGTATGATTTTTGAGAAATCTAAATGCTATTTTTCATAGTGGCTGTACTAATTTACATTCCCATCAACAGTGTATAAGAGCTCCTTTTTCTCTGCATCCTTAACAACATCTGTTTTTTTTGTTGTTTTTTTTTTTTTTTAAATTACTAATAGTCCTAACTGGGGTAAGATGATATCTCATTGTGGTTTTGATTTGCATTTCACTGATGCTTAGAAATACTGAGCATTTTAAAAATATGACTGTTGGCCATTTGTATGTCTTCTTTAGAGAAATGTCTAATCATGTACTTTGCCCATATTTTGATAGGATTATTAGTGTTTTTTGACTGAGTTGTTTGAGTTCCTTGCATATTCTGGATATTAGTCTCTATCAGATGAATAATTTGCAAATATTTTCTCCCATTCAACAGGTTGTCTCTTCACTCTATTGATTATCTCCTTTGCTGTGCAGAAGATTTTTAGTTTAACATAGTCTATTCTTGTTTTTGTTGTCTGCACCTTTGAGATCTTAGTCATAAAATCTTTGCCTAGTCCAATATCCTGTGGTGTTTCCCTTATGTTTTCTCCTTGTAGTTTTATAGTTTTGGGTCTTATTTTTAGGACTTTAATCCATTTGGAATTGATATTTTTATATGATGAGAGATAGCTATCTAGTTTTATTCTTCTGCATATGAATATCCAGTTTTACCAGCGCCACGTACTGGAGTGGATATCCTTTCCCCAATGTGTGTTCTTGGAGCCTTTGTTGAAAATCAGTTGGCTATAAAAATGTGGGTTTATTTCTGGGTTCTCTACTTTTTGTTTTTTTGTTTGTTTTCATTTTTGAGACAGTTTTGCTCCATCGCACAATCATGTTTCACTGCAGCCTCAACCTCCTGGGCCCAAGCGATCCTCCTGCCTCAACCTCCCAAGCAGCTGAGATTACAGAAGCAGAACACATGCCTGGCTATTTTTTTTGTTTTTTAGACATGGGGTCTTGCAATGTTGCCCAGAGTGTTTTTGAACTCCTGGCCTCAAGTGATCCTCCCACCTTGGTCTCTCAAAATGCTGGGATTACAGGTGTGAGCTACCATGCCTAGCCTTGGGTTCTGTATTTGTTCCTTTGGCCTGTGTCTTTTTGTACCAGCACTGTGCTGTGTTGATGACTATAGCCTTGTAATATATTTTGAGGTCAGGTAGTGTGATACATCCAGCTTTGTTCTTTTTTCTCAGTATTGTTTTGGCCACTAGAGCTGTTTTGTTTGTTTGTTTGTTTGTTTGTTTTTTTGTTCTGTAACAATTTTAGAGTTGTTTATTCTATTCTGGTGAAAAAATAACATTGATATCTTAATAGGGATTGCATTGAATCTGTAAATTGATTTGGGTTGTATGGTCATTTTAACAATATTAATTCTTCCAATCCATGAGCATGGGGTGACTTTCCATTTGTTTTGTGTCCTCTCTAATTTCTTTCATCAGTATTTTGTAGTTTTTCTTATAGAGATCTTTCACATCTTTGATTAAATTTATTCCTGGATTTAGTTTATTGTAAATGGGATTTATTGTAAATGGGATTGCCTGCTTGATTTCTTTTTTGGCTATATCATTATTGATACGTAAAGACACTTCTGATTTTTTTTATGTTGACTTTGTATCTTGCAACTTTACTAAATTTACTTATCAGATCTAACAGTTTAATGTCATCAACAAAGAGGATCAATTTGATTTCCTCCTTTCAAATTTGGAAGCCTTTTCTTTCTCTTCTTTGTCTGATTGCTCTAAGACTTCCAGTACTATGCTGAATACGAGTGATGAAAGTGGGCATCCTTGTTTTGTTCCCATTCTTTGAGAAAATGCTTGCAGTCTTTCCCCATTTATTATGATGCTTCTTGAGGGGTTGTTATTTATGGACTTTATTATGTTCAGGTATGTTTCTGGTATGCCTAGTTTGTTGAGAGTTTTCACTATGAAGGATTGTTGGACTTTATCAAATGCTTTTTTTTTTGCATTTATTGAGGTTATCACATGGTTTTTGTCATTCATTCTGTTGGTGTGCTGTGTCACATTTATTGATTTGCATACGTTGAACCACCATTGCATCTCTGGGATAAATCCCACTTGTATTATATTTTTGATGTGTTATTGACTTTGGTTTGCTAATATTTTGTTGAAGATTTTTGCATCTACGTTCACCATGTATAGTGATGTGTAGTTTTCTTTTTTTGTTGTGCTCTTGTCTGGTTTGGGTATCACAGTAATGCTGACCTTGTAAAATGAGTTGGAAAGAATTCCCTCCTCTTCAATTTCTTGGAATATTTTGATAACAATTAGTGTTAATTCTTCTGTGTAAGTTTGGTAGAATTTGGCAGTGAAGCCATCTGGTTCTGGACTTTTATTTTTGTTAGGAGACTTTTTGTTACTGAGTCAATCTTGTTATTTGTTATTAGCCTTTTCAGGTTTTCTATTTCTTCCTGATTCATTCTTGGTAGGTTATATATGTCCAGGAATTCATCCATTTCCTCTAAGTTTTACACTGTGTTGTATAGATTTTCATAATAGTATCTGGTGGTATTTTGTGTTCTTGTGGTATCAGTTGTAATGTCTCCTTTTTCATTTCTGATTGTGTTTATTTGGGAACTCGTTTCTTGGTTAGTTTATCCATTTTATTTATCTTTTAGAAAAATCAGCTTATCATTTTGTTGATCCTTTGTCTTAACTTTTTTGTCTTTATTTCATTTAGTTTTGCCCCTATCTTTATTATTTATTTTCCTCTGCTAATTTTGAGTTTGGTTTGTTCTCGCTTTTCTAGTTCCTCTAGGTATGTTATTGGTTTGTTAGTTTGTTATTTTTTAACCTTATTGATATAGGCATTTATTGCTATAAACTTCCCTCTTAGCACTGCTTTTGCTATATCCCACAGGTTTTGGTAGGTTGTGTTTTCATTTTTGGTTTAAGAATTTTTTTAAATTTCCTTCTTAATTTTTTCATTCACCCAATGGCTGCTCAGAGTATATTAATTTTCATATATTTGTACAGTTTCCAAAGTTCCTCTTGTTATTGATTTCTAGTTTTATTCCGCCATGGTCTGAGAAGATGCTGGGTATGATTTAAATTTTTAAGAATTTATTGGGACTTGTTTTGTAGCCTAATATATGGTCTTTTTTGGAGAATGTCTCATGTGCTGACGAGAAGAACGTGTATCTACTGTTGTTGAATAAAATGTTCTGTTGATGTTGATTAGGTCCATTTGGTCTAAATTGTGATTTAAATTCAATGTTTCTTGGTTGATTCCTTTCTAGATCATTTGTCTAATGCTGATAATGGGGGGTTGAAGTCTAAAACTATTAATATATTGGAGTCTATCTCTGCCTGTAGGTCTAATAATATTTAATTTATATATACCAATGTTGGGTGCATATATATTTAGAATTTTTAAATCTTCTTGCTGAATTGATCTCTTTATTGTGTCTTAATGACCTTCTTTGTCTATTTTTACTGTTTCTGACTTAAATTCTGTTTTATATGATAATGATATAAATATAGATACTTCTGCTTGTTTTTTTGTTTTCCATTTGTATGAAATGTCTTTTTCCATCCCTTTACTTTTAGTCTATATGTGTTTTTACAGGCAAAATGAGTTTCTTATAGGTAGCATATAGTTGAGTCATGTTTTAAAAAATCTATTATATTTAGCTAGTTTATATATTTTAAGTGGAAAATTTAATTTGTTCACATTCAAAGTTATTATTAATAAGTATGGATTTATCCTTGTCATTTTGTTAATTACCTTCTGGTTATTTTCTATCTTTTTCCTTTCTGTTTTTCTTTCTTTCTCTTTTGTTGTTTATCATTGTGGTTTGGTGTTTTTCTGTAGGGGTAACATTTGGGTTATTTTTCTTCCTTATTTGTGTGTTTGCGGTACCAGTGAGTTTTGTACTTTCATGTGTTTTCATGATGGTAGACATCATTCTTTTGTTTCCAGGTATAGAATGCCTTTGAGCATTTCTTGTAGCTCTGGTCTAGGAGAGATGAATTCTCTCAGTTTTTGTTTGTCTGGGAAATATTTTATCTTTCTTTCATTTATGAAGGACAACTTTGCTGGGTATTGTATTCTGGGCTGACAGGTTTTTTTTTAAATCACTTTGAATATATCATCCTATTGTCTCCTAGCCTGTAATGTTTTTGCTATATATATTTTTTAAAATCCCCAGGTAGTCTAACAGAGGTTCCCTTACGTGTGACTAAACACTTTTCTCTGCTGTTTTTAGAATTCTCTTTGGTTTTGAGTTTTACTTTAATATGCCTTGGAGAACAACTTTTTTGAGTTATATCTATTTAGGGATTATAAACATCCCATATCTATATGTCTAAATCTCTTCCTAGACTTGGGAAGTTTTCAGCTATTATTTTGTTAAATAGGTTTTCCATGTATTTGGTCTCTTCACCTTCTGGAACATCCAAAATTCATGTATTTAGTTGTGTTATGGTGTTCTTATGTCACAGGATTTGTTCATTCTTTTTTATTGTATTTTCTTCTTTTTAAAAAATCTGACTGGGCAATTTCAAAAGACTTGTCTTCAAGTTCTAAGATTCTTGCTTTTGCTTGCTCTGTTGTTGAAGCTCTTGGATGAATTTTTAAAATTTCATTCATTGAATTCTTTCTTTCCAGGACTTCTGGTTTGTTCTTTTTTATTATATCTATCTCTGGTGAATTTCTCACTCACATCCTGAATTGTTTTTCTGATTTCTTTCAATTATTTTTCTGTGTTTGCAATCATAGCTCACTATGAACTCAAGTTCCTACTCTCAAGTCTGTCTCAACCTGCTAAGCATTTAGGACTACAGCCTGCAGTGTGCTGCCATTCCTGGCTAACATTTTATTTTTATTTTTAGCACAGACAAGCCTTTGCTATGTTGTCTGGATTGGTTTCTTGTGTTTTTATGTTGATAACTGTACCTCTGGTATAACAGTCACTTCTTCCAGTTTTTTTTTTTCGGATTGGCTCTTACAAGGGAAGGAATTTTTCCTGAAGATACATCGATGCTGTTCATTGGGTAGGACACTAGCTTTGATTCTGGGTGCATGCAGTAGTGTAGTCTCCATATGATTTATTCAGTTGTAAACAGCATCGGTTGTGTCTGTGATTTCCTCAGTGGCTTAGGCTATTGTTGTTAGTGGAGGCTACAGTGAGGTTTTGTTGAGGATGAGGATTACAGGTAGGCCAGTCATCATATCCCAGTCATGGCAGCAGTAGACCGAACATGCCTGGTCTTGGGCTCCCAGTTGGTTTATGCAGTCACCAGTGTTAGTGGGTTGAAACAGGCCAATACTTGGGCCTCCAGGTGGCTCTGGTGCTGCAGTGGTAGTGGTGGGTCAGTCAGGTGAGTGGATCCTTGGTCCCTGGATAGCCAGGGTAATGGCAGTAATAATGGCAAGACAATCCTTGGGCTCTGAAGTGACACACATTGGTTTTAGTCATATCTACAATGAGCTGGGTAGGTTATTCCCTCGTTCCCCAGGTAGCATGTGTGGTGGGTGCTGCTGTGGTGGTGGAAGCCCCAGGAGGACTGCACAGATGCCAGTGATTGTGGACAGGGTGAGGCAAGCCCCTAGACAGTGTTCTAGGGCACTGGAGTTGGGGGAGTGCCAGGCCAGGTAGGCTTGTTTCCAGGGACCCCAGGAATGTCATCATGTCCTGGCTATGGTGGGCAGAGTGGAGTGACCCTCAGGTTCCAGTGGAGAGCTTGGGAGGCTGCAACAACAGGGGTGATGTGCAGGGAAGGCCTGCCATTAGGGCATGTCCAAGTATGCTGCAGTCCTGCTGTTGGGGTAGAGGCAGAGGTTCTGACAGTAACTGTAGCCACAGGCAGGCAGTTCTTAGGCTGTGCGGGAGGAGGGATGCTTTAGTCTCCAGTGGCAGTGGCAGTGGAATATCAGCAGTAGTAGCAGCAGGGAAAACTAATTCTCAGGAAATGTGCAAATGTGTGATGGCAGCCCTGCTGCTTGGTAGATGGAGTCGCGACCAGCTGCATGTGTTTTGGCTTCTGGTGGCAGCAATAGTGGCTGTGGCTGGTGATAAGAGAGTCCGTCCTCAGAGTGTGATTGCAGCAGCCCTGCTGCTGGGGCCAGGGTCGTTATATGTAGTAGCTGTCCCAGGTAGGTGTTTCTCTGGCCATAGAGAGTATGTGCTTTGGCTTTCTTTGTCCTGGGAGAGCCTCCCTAGGGTGCTGCACCACCCTTTACCTGGCATACAGGGTACTGTGTGCTGGAGTGCTGGGGACCCTGCCACTCTGCCGGATCTGACTGGTGTTATTGCTGCTACAGCTCTGTGGGTGGACACAGAAGGGTGTCAGTGGGGCTCCAGGGATGTGAAGGTGCAGGGGCTATCAGGCCCCAGGGCAGGATGCAGCCCCTCAGTGGGGTCTAGGCTCTCAAAATGGTGAATCTGCTTAGGACTTGGTGGTGTGTTGGACCATTATGAACTCCTTCTCTAGAGCAATGCCTTTGTGTCATCTCCAGGCAGGTCCCTATGTTATTCTCAGAGCCTGTGATGGGGTCCCCCATGGCTAAGGTCTCAGGAGTCCATGGTGGGAATATGGACAGGTGGGAATCTCCTCCTTACCGCTTCCCTGAACTAGGGAGGCTCTATGAGCTCCCCGCTGATCCCAGATGAGCTGACTCCCTCCCTTCCTGCTCCTTCCACGCTTCAGGTGCTTCCTGTTCCTTCTCTGTTGAATTCCAGTATTCTCTCTAAGATGCTCTATTTGAAGTTTGATTATGTACTTGCTATTTTGATTCTTGTCTGTGGAAAAGGTAAGTGGCAGATGCCTCCAGTCAGCCTTCTTGAAGTTCCTCTCACATAAGTCTTTATGTCCTTCATGACAATCTTACTATCCCAATGAGTGAATGACTATATGACAAAATAATCTCATTATAGGTAGACATCATAGTGTCACAGTGGGTACTATGGTAGGCACCATGACCCTGTTCAAAATCAAGACACTCATTTTCCCAGATGCCAGGAGTATTGACTGCTAATGGCTCATAGTTAAACCCCTCTCCAAGCACTGGCCTTGGATTAAGACTATATTTCCTCCTGAAGAGAGAGTGGGGCAGCCTGTATACAATGCAGTCCAGGAATAGGGTGAAAAACTGGCCTTGAGTGCTAAATTTAAACAGATGCCAAAAACTCAGTAATCAAAACAAACAATATTTTAATGTAATATTTTAAAAATAAAAAATGCAAAGATTCTGTAATTATCAAAATATCACAATTTTAAATAAAGATATAATCAACATGACTGATTTTTCTCTTTGCTTGAGGCTCCAGTATGGCTCCCCAAAACAGTCTATATTAAAGCATTATTTAAAAAATACAAACCAATGCAAAAGTTCACCCTGAATGAAATACTGAAATTTTAAAATAAAGACTGACTTTTGCATTGATTTCGTTTTAAATAACAGTAATGTATTAAAATGTTATTTATCTTGGCTACTGAGCTTTTTGACACCCTCTAAATTTTGTTCTCAAGGCGTGTCTCACTCTTCTTATGTAGTCCCAACCCTGGCAGATTGACTCAGGGGAAACCAATGTCTGTCTCCTTTGCCTTAAAAGGAGGCCATGGGAGGCCATCCCATCAACATAGTCCCTTTGGGATCAGCTGAAGCCTTCCTTGTGACTTTATTGCAGTCCAATCCTGCTTTTCTCACTCCCTTACCAGTGTTATTCCCAAGAGTATCCTGCAGGTAAGTCTCTGAGTCTGTTTCCTCTAAGACCTCCCCAGAGAAGAGAGGTCACAAACTGAAGTTCACAGAAGTTGAGGAAATTGCCCAAGCTCTCAGGGTTCCTATGAGATGAAAATCCAGGTGAGACTAGGCATGGTGGCTCATGAGGGTAATCCCAGCACTGGGAGGCTGGAGTGGGATGATTGTTGGAGCCCAGGAGTTCAAGACCAGCCAGGGCAACATAGCTGAGACCCTATCTCTTCAAACAATAAAAAAATTAGCTGGGTGGGGTGGGTGCACGCCTGTAGTCCCAGCTACCTGTGAGGCTGAGGTGTGGGGATCACTTGAGCCTGGGAGGTTGAGGCTGCAGTGAGTCATGATCTGCACCCCACCCTGGGTGACAGAGCAAGACACTGTCTAAAACAAATAAACAAACAAACAAACAAAAAATCCCAGTCAAGTTAGTATGACTTTAAAGCCAGTGCTTCTCATCGTAACATTCTATAGGCTGGGGCCAGAATTCGTGGCTATAGTCTAATAAGTCAAAGGTAAAACAGGGATACCAACAATCCCTATGCACTCTCCTAATTGAATGTCCTAATTGCGGACTAGAATTCAGGTTCACTGATTTCTAGGAAGTGGGCCTCTGATTATATCAGATCCTGTGGTCAGCAGAATAATGCCCCCACCCCCACTGAAGATGTCCACATCCTAATCCCTAAAACCTGTGAATATGTTAACTTACATGGCAAAAGCAACTTTGCAGATGTGATTAAGTTAGGGATCTTGAGCATATGCTGCATTATCCAGGTAGGCCCAAATATAATCACAAAGGTCCTTTTTAGGGAGAGAGGGAGGCAGGAAAGTTAGAGAAGGAAACATGATGACAGAAGTAGAGGTCACAGTGATGTGATCATGAGACAAAGAATGCAGCTGGCCTTAGAAGCCGGAAAAGTCAAGGAACAGAGCCTTCCCTAGAGCTTGCAGAAGGAAGGGAGCTCTGTTGCCCCTTGGTCTTAGTTCTAAGACTCATTTTGGACATCTCACCTCCAGAAGTGTAAGAAAATAAATTTGTGATGTTTGAAGCCACACAGTTTGTGGTAATTTTTAATAGCAGCAATAGGAAAGTAACAGACCCCTAAAGCCGTGTTTCAATCCTGCAATCTGGGATCACCCATGTGACTCTGAGATGTAATGGATCCCTAACAGAAAACAGGACTACCAGAGCAATTTAATGAAGACTTCTCAGTTGTATTATATTTTTAAAAATTTAAAATGAACTTGTATATGTGGAAGGATTGATGATCTGTACTGACTCCAGATGGTCATGTTCTCCTGATGACAGATGGAAGTCCAGGAGAGGCGGGGCCATCTACAGGAAAGCAGGAGAGAAATGATTGATATAAGAAGCCAGCACAATCCAGGAACTCTTTATACAAGCAGAATTTTTACTTTTCTGATTCTTCAGTAGTATTTTTTGAATTATGGAAGGAGATGAACTTTCCTATTATTTTAATATGGAACCAGCTGTATTGTTGTTTCTCTTTCCTTGCTGTGCTAGAAGAGTCTGGAGTTTAAGTTCTTCTTGTATTTGAGCAACAGTTAATGTTTTCAAATTCTTTTTGTTGATTAGACATTTGTGTCTGATGGATCACTAAGGTTTATTATAAAAAGGGTTGAAGTTCAAGGATTTTTCTTTTTTTTACATTAGTTGTAAAAAAGAGGACAAAATGCCTTGGCTAGAAGCCAGAACAAGAGAATTTGGAGCATCAACAAAATATGTTGAACATAAACAAGAGAGTAGGGTTTCACTCTAAGCAAGAAAGCAGTTCTCCCAGGATGATGAACTAGAAAAAGGGAGAGGAAAGTACTATGTGTATATGAACAGGAAGATGTAGGAAATAGGGAAGGGGGAGGTAGTCACAGTTAAGTGGATTGGATCTTAAGCAACTTTGCCAATGATATTTTTACCCCAAGTGTATGCCAGCAATACATGGTTCTACTACTAGTGACCTCATAGAAGCAGAGTCATCGCTGGAGAAAGCCATAGCTCTCATCCCGATGGGCATCTCCTGCCTCTGAGGCCTCAGTTAGCTGCACGTGCCTTCTGCATCTCCTGGGGATTTCACTCCATCAGTTAGCATCTTGTTTGCTGACTTCCCTAAAGAAGCGTTATATATTAATATTAGTCTGTTATAATGTTGCTATAAAGATACAGTGAAAAGAGGTTTAATTCACTGAAAGTTCTGCATGGCCGGGGGCTTTCAAAATGTACAATCATGGTGGAAAGCAAAGGAGAAGCAAGCTACCTCCTTCACAAAGCGGCAGGAGAGAGAGCAAGCAAGCAGGGGAAATGCCAGACACTTGTCAAACAACCAGATATTGTGAGAACTCCCTCACTATCACAAGAACAGCCTGGGAGAAACCATCCCCATGATTCAATCACCTCCCAACAGGTCCCTCTCTCCATATGTGGGGATTACAATTTGAGATGAGATTTGGGTGGGGACACAGAGCCAAACCATATCGTGATGCCTATCCATTTCTTTGAATTTTGTTTGGTTCCTGACTGACTTATTCTTACCTCACAATGCCCCAGGATATATGTGAGCCCCCCAAAAACGGTATTAAAGTCTGAGAGACTTAGTAGCGTGGCCTAACAAAGAATCCTTGGAGCTAACTGGACCCAAACTGATTTGATATCTTCCCAGCATCTCTTCATCTTTTACATGAGCTTGGACAATGGCTAATGGCTCCTTTTAGAGAATAATTTAAAAATGTGTCAATATAAGGGCCACCTAGAACATAAAGAAAGAATATAAAGGTCAAAGGTCTTGTTATATATCAACATGGTCTTTGAGAATTGCTTATACTCAATTTTGATGAGCCCAGCTCTTTATGGCTGCTGCTTCTGTGTTTTGGAAAAGTGCAAGCCTGGGCAACTCACTGATACTCTCAGCAGCATAGATCCAACTAAACTCCTAGTTTAGTCATGGTAGTACCCTGTGGTGGTACCATTACGGTGGTGCAGCCCTTGGTACTGTCCTGGTTTGGGTTTCTTGGACATTTGGAGAAATAAAACAGATGGGAGAATTATGATTTTGAACAAATAACTTACCATGTTGCAAATTTCTTTATCAATGAAAGTTCAGTAATTTTCTACATTGTTTAACTAAAAGTTGTGGGTTTTTAAATGTAGGTGTTTAAGCTAGCACTTGAGTGAATTTAAAAAAATGGACTAAATACTGTGGAGGGAGAAGTGCAAAAGGATCGGATAACACACTGTAGTGGAGCCTCCAGGGTGTCTGCCCAGCAACCTTCTGATCCATAGATGTGGGCCTGGGTAACCTGTGTCACCTCCTGGACTTCCTCCTTGCCAGAGTGGTGGTGGGGTTAGGGACTAAGAAACTACACATCATTCTCTGCATGTGGCCAAACTTACAACATGGGAGTAGTGAAACGTCTGTGAGAACTAGTGTATTCGTCCATTTTCATGCTGCTAATAAAGATACCCAAGATTGGCTAATTTATAAAGAAAAAGAGGTTTAATGGACTCACAGTTCCACATGGCTGGGGAGGCCTCACAATCATGGTGGAAGCCAAGGAGGAGCAAGTAATGTCTTACATGGATGGCAGCAGGCAAACAGAGCTTGCACAGAGAAACTCCCCCTTATAAAACCATCAGATCTTGTGAGATGTATTCACTATCACGAGAACATCATGGGAAACACCTGCCCCCATGATTCAATTATCTCCCATGAGGTCCCTTCCACAACACGTGGGAATTCAAGATGATATGTGAGTGGAGACACAGCCAAATCATATCAATCTCTCCCTTGCCCCTCCCAAATCTCATGTCCTTACATGTCAAAAACAATCATGCCTTCCCAACAGTCTCCCAAAGTCTTAACTCATTTCAGCACTAACTCTTTTAAATGTCTATGGTCCAAAGTCTCATCAGAGACAAAGCAAGTTCCTTCTGCCTATGAGCCTATAAAACCAAGAGCAAGTTAGCTACTTCCTAGATACAATGGAGTATTGTAGAGAATACTCTACAATATTCTTTGTAGAGAATACTCTACAATGGAGTATTGTAGAGAATTGGGTAAATATAGCAATTCCAAATAGGAGAAATTGGGCAAAATGAACGGGCTACATGCTCCATGCAAGTCCAAAATCCAGCAGGGCAGTTAAATCGTAAAGCTCCAAAATGATCTGCTTTGACTCCTTATCTCACATCCTGGTTATGCTGATGCAAGAAGTGGGTTCCCACAGTCTTGGGCAGCTCTGCCAGTGTGGCTGCTTTCATGGGCTGGCAATGGAGTGTCTGTGAGTTTTCCAGGTGCATGGTGCAAGCTGTCAGTAGATCTTCCATTCTGGGGTCTGGAGGATGGAGACCCTTTTCTCACAGCTCCACTAGACAGCACCCTAATGGGAACTCTGTGTGGGGGCTTCCACCCCACATTTGCCTTCCATACTACCCCAGCAGAGGTTCTCCATGAGGTCTGCCCCTGAAGCAAAGCTTGTTTCTAGATATCCAGGCATTTCCATACATTCTCAATTTTCACGATGGAGGTTCCCAAATCCCAGTTCTTGACTCTGTGCACTCACAGGCTCAACACCACATGAAAGCTGCCAAGGCTTGGGGCTTGCACCCTCTGAATCAAGAGCCTGAGCTCTACCTTGGCCCCTTCCAGTCATGGCTGGAGCGGCTGGGATACAGAGCACTAAGTCCTTAGACTGCACACAGCAGAGGGACACTGGGCCCAGCCAGTGAAACCATTTTTCCCTCCTAGGCCTCCAGGCCTGTGATGGGAAGGGCTACCTTGAAGACTTCTGACATGCACTAGAGACATTTTCCCCATTGTCTTGGTGATGATTCACATTCAGCTCCTCGTTACTTATGTAAACTTCTGCAGCCAGCTTAAATTTCTCCTCAGAATATGGGATTTTCTTTTCTATCACATTGTCAGGCTCCAAATTTCTGCACTTTTATACTCTGCTTTCTTTATAAAACTGAATGCCTTTAACAGCACCCAAGTCACCTCTTGAATGCTTTGCTGCTTAGAAATTTCTTCCACCAGATACCCTAAATCATCTCTCTCAAGTTCAAAGTTCCACAAATCTCTAGGGCAGGGGCAAATTGTTGCCAACCACTTTGCTAAAATATGACAAGAGTCACCTTTGTTCCAGTTCCCAAAAAGTTCCTCATCGCCATTTGAGACCACCTCAGCCTGGACTTTATTGTCCATATTGCTATCAGCATTTTGGGCAAAGCCATTCAACAAGTCTCTAGGGAGTTCCAAACTTTCCCACATTGATCTGGCTTCTTTTGAGCCCTCCAAACTGTTCCAACCTCTGCCTGTTACTCAGTTCCAAAGTTGTTTCCATGTTTTTACATATCTTTTCAGCAGTGCCCCACTCTATTGGTTCCAATTTACTATATTAGGCTGTATTCCTGCTGCTGATAAAGACATACCTGAGACTGGGAAGAAAAAGAGGTGACATGGTTTGGCTGTGTTCCCACCCAAATCTCATCTTGAATTCCCACATGGTATAGGAGGAACTCAGTAGGAGGTAATTGAATCAAGGGGGCAGGTGCTGTTCTTGTGATAGAGAATAAGTCTCATAATATCTGTGCTGTTCTTGTGATAGCAAATAGGTCTCATAATATCTGACGGTATTATAAGGAGGAATTTCCTGCACAAGCTCTCTCTTTTTGCCTACTGCCATCCACGTAAGAGTTGACTTGCTTCTCCTTGGCTTTCACCATGATTGTGAGGCCTTCCCAGGCATGTGGAACTGTCAGTCCCATTAAACTTCTTTTTTCTGTAAATTATCCAGTCTCAGGTATATGTCTTTTATCACCAGCATGGAAATAGACTAATACAAGAGGTTTAATAAATTCATAGTTCCACATGGTTGGGGAGGCCTCATAATCATAGTGGAAGGCAAAAGCTACTACTTACATGGCAGTGGCAAGACAGAATGAGAGCCAATAAGTCTCACAAGATCTACTGGAGAAGACCAGCTCTGCCCGATATGAGGGCTTTCCCTCTGCCTGGCACAGTGCTTGGCATAGAATAGGTCTTCAGTGAATATCTGTCAAATGGCTTGGATTCCTAAACAGATGGATAGGTGAGTGAACACCAACATGCAGAAAGTATCAGAGGAAAGGTATAGAGTCCTGCCCACATTCCAGTCCCTGATTCCAGTTGCTTCCCACCTTTCAGCTCCAGTGCCAATTTGAAGACTTACATATAACTCAGGCCATCCTAAGCTGGTTTCTGCAACTTGCAAATTATAGAGCAATCAATGATAATAATGGTCTCTAGTTTGGGGGAACTTGGAGTATACTTTTAGACAATTTGAAAAAAAATTATGTATTTGTATAACTGATTCCTTCTATTTACATATGTGTATATTTATACATGAATGTGTGTTTAGGTAAATGTATATATTTATATGGTATTATTTTGGGGTGTATACATATATATAAAAATGCATATATAAAAATGAATTGGGCAATTTAATCAATGTGCTGAGCTCCCTTTTAATCTCTAAAATGAAAGGTTTAGATTCAATGATCTAAAATTTTAAAAGTATATGCTTTCCAGGAATTATGTAATTGCTTTGTTAGAAAGTCATCAGAAGGTATACTGTTGCTAGAAAAGAATGCCCAAGGAAGGCACTTTGGGAATTCACTTACGTTCTATGTTTTGCCATTGCTGAAAATAGTTTGGCAGCTCCTTCAGGAAGTATATTCGGAGGTATTCACATATTCTCCATGGAGACAGACGTCCAGTCTAATGATTGTGATGACTGAGGGTGCCACCTGGTAATGACAGTTCAGGTAGAAAAGCAAAATTTAGTTATGAAACAGCAGTAAGAGTTTTCTCTACGAACTGGCCATGGAGGTAGACCCACAAGGGGTATCATGTCATTGTCACTGTGGATAGAATATTGGTGAGGATGACATACCAAACCTTTCTGAAGCATCGGAAAGGTAGACAACCTGCAGTTGCAGTCCCCAAACTTGGCTGCCCTCTTTTTGGCTGGGACCTCAGTACTCTTCTCACATCAAGCATGGGCATGTACCCAGGTGTTCAATCAGTACTGAGTGGTCAGTTAAGCAAAACTGATTATAACAGTCATCAGTGTTTCAGTCAGGTACTTTATGTATATTTTCTTACTTCACACTGGCAACAATACTCTTTTTAGTTTCTTTGTAAAAATTAGAAAAGTGAGACCTAGACAGCTTATGGAACTTGCCCCAAGTCACACTGTTAAGTGGCAGAGGAGGTCAACCTCCTCTCTATTCTCAGCCATAATTAGAGGCAAATGAGAATAGCACAAAGCATTTTTCCTTATACTTGTTTTAACTTACAACAACCCTCCATAAAGCATTATCCATTGGAACCACAATATTCTTCTGAATAACATCATCTGCCTGGAAAATAATGTGATAGGATTATAAATGTTTCAAAAAATATACCTAAGTATTTTCACAATCTGGAAAATACATGTGGTACTCTGTATTCTCAGAGACATCTGAAAGGGCAGTGCATCTTCTCTGCACTGTTCGCCAGCTCTCTCAGCTGTTCGTGTGGGTTTCACTGGCATGCATCACTGCTCCCCTTTCTCCTATATGCCTAAGGTAGGGCACTTCTACCACCCACTGAAGTTTGGTTCCAAAAAAGGTAACAGCTTTAAGGGAATAGCAGAGGGGTTAGTTATTTTTTCAAATGAGTGTGGAGGAAAAAGCAACTGAGCAGGCTCTTCCCAGATGCCTGATTTCTAGTCAGCAGGCTGCTTGAATCCCCTGGTTGAACACATTTCAGTCATCCTGTGCCTAAGGAGAAAAACACCACTCCTGGCTCTCGTCGCTATGGTAACTGATGCTCAGCAGGCAGTTGCGGTTTCATTTAACGTAACTGGCTTTTAGAACTTGAGGGGTAACTATGCTTTCATAGAAGGGAAAAGGGAAGACGAGTGGTTTAATTAATGTGTCTCAATTTAACATGAAGATACAGGTCACTTCCACTGTTTGGCCATACAGTGTATAGCTCTGCTTTATATCTGTATCAGATCTAAAGCATAAAAGGATGTAATATTTCTCTCATCATATGTGAAGTGTACAAAGTGGGCAGAGGAGGAGAAGCAGGGGTTGTGTGAGACCCTTTGCGAAAGGTTTTTCACTTTATAAAAATCATCTCGGCTTGAGAGTGTATAGAAGAATCGCTTTCTCTTCTCTCATCCACAAAGGAGGCCTGAGAGATGGGTTGCTAGGCAACCTCACACCGAAGACTGGGGCACTGTGGAATTAACATAGCTGACCTCCCCATCAGCTCTGCAGCTCTGCTATTCAAAACGATTTTGTGAGGCTGTAGGACTCAAGAAAATAGATATAAAATGTAAATACAAAAATAAAGAATAGAGGATATAAATCTAACTTTTTCAAGCAAAGACCAGGATTCACTCAATAAGAAGAGAAAGCAGTTGGAAATGGCAGGTTGAGGGGAAAAAATAGCATTAGTTGCTATAAACCAGAAATTTGTATTTTGAATAATATAGGAAGAAAATTTTCCTATTTCTTTAGAAATGTTTATGGCTGACAGTTAACCTACCACAGTAAAAGTGCTGAAAATACTTAAGGTCAAACAGAAAAATCAGTTTATAATAATGTAGATCTACAACATATTTTTAACAAAAAGCTCAATTCTCAATCCTTACCATGTGATGGTTTGTTTAAGCTCCAGAGCCCCCTACTCTCCTTCCTGTCACTACATCATCAATATGGTTGGCGTGGGAAGGGATGGCATTTATTTTGCAAGTAGATGAATATTTGGAAGGAAATTGCAAAGCTGGTCCATGAGACAGAGCACACACTCTTATCAGCAATAACTAATTTAGTTTTTTTTTTTTTTTTTTTTTAAAGACAAGTTTTGCTCTTGTTGCCCAGGCTGGAGTGCAGTGGCGCGATCTCGGCTCACTGCAACCTCCACCTCCTGTTTTCAAGCAATGATTCTCCTGCCTCAGCCTCCTGAGTAGCTGGGATTACAGGCGCCCACCATGATGCCCAGCTAATTTTTGTATTTTTAGTAGAGATGAGTTTTGCCATGTTGGCCAGTCTGGTCTCAAACTCCTGACCTCAGGTGATCCACCTGCCTCGGCCTCCCAAAATGCTGGGATTACAGGTGTGAGCCATTGTGCCTGGCCTAGTTTGATTTTTAGAATACATCATACTATTGGGAAATGGTTCTGGTAACATTTTAAGAGAGATTGTTAAATTTATCAACAATAAATTAAAAATCGACCAAAGTTGGTGGCATTGTGGGAGGTGGGAGACTGAAAACAAACTCTGAACTCGTTTTTGTAGATTTTGTAGACTTGCTTTTGTTATAAGTGTTTGGGTGAAGCAATTCTGAAACCATTTTAGGTAGATTATAAGGCTGAAGAAATGGACAAATAGGTTGAGGTTGTTAGGATCCAGGATCACACTCTGGAAAAGGGTTATACAAATAAGAACTAGAGGTCAGTGTGTGTGAGACTGCGTGTATGCACAGTATTCATGCAAACACCTGTGTGTCTACGAGCATATTTCTGTATATGCATATGTATGTATGCACGCATATGTTTTCCATCTGCTGAAAGGATCTAGAAGCAATTACACCCTATCAGCAGTGAACAGACTTAGCACTCGGATCTTCATCTCTAACATCATTCTCAATAAAAGGAACCAGGGCTCCTTAGAGAAACGGCTGATTCCAAGATTGAGGCAGGGAAATCAGAAGTTGAGCCTGAGATACCTTGTTAGGATAGAAAGTAAGAAAGTGCTCAAAAAAAGAAAAATGCACAATGAGAGCATGTCACAAGGACACAGGAATAAGCCTGAAGAGGCTCCTGCTGGACAAATCTGAAACAATTTGAACACCAAAATAATTAAAGACATTAATGTATGATGAAATATTGAAAAAATAGAATTTCACAAGACTGTATGATGTTAAATATTTTTAACAACAACAAAAAGCTCAAATCTGAATCCTTGCCATGCGCTAGTTTGTTTAAGCTCCATAGTCCCCTATTCTCCTTCTATATTAAACAAATAATATAGAATAGAATAGAATAGAATAGAGTAGCATAGAATAGAATAGAATAATATAGAATAAAATTATTTTCTCCAGGAGGGGGAAAAAAAAAAGCTCAACTCTCAGTCCTCACTATGTGATAGTTTGTTTAAGCTCCAGAGTCCACTACTGTCCTTCTATATTAAATAATGGATAAAAATTAAAAGCAAAAACAATAATAAATAAGCAAAGTTGGGGCTCCTGCTTATGGTAAAACACTGAGTACTGACTGCTGGGTACATGTGGAGCCTTTATAACCATCACAGTAAAGATGGGACTAGGCAAGAATAATGATCAATCTAGTGGAAAGTTTTGAAGAGGAGCAGGATATTTGATTTACAAGTGTCTCCTCACAGATTGCTTATTAGTTGCAAGAAAAAAAAAAAACTATGTAGTGTAGACGTTTGAAGGAGTAATCAAAATTAATTCACAAGTGAGGGTAGATAAGTATGTGTGTATCCATATGTGATACCCTGAGGACACATTATTTACAGAGCATTATGGCCAGGGATGTTTAGCTCAAATTGAATCATGATGAAATATCAGACGAACCCTAAATGAAAAACATTCTACTACAAAAAAAGAGGGTGAGGGACATTTTCTTAAAAAAGTGTCTATATTGTAGAAGACAGAAAGGCTGTGGATATGCTCCAGATTAAGCAACAATAAAGAGACATGACAAGTAAACACAATATCTGATTCCAGAGTGGATCTTTGACTGGAGGAAGAAAAGGACTTTATTGGATCAATTGGTGGTAAATGATATAGATTAAAGTATGGTATCCGTGTTAAATTTACTGAAGTTGATAACCACAGTTTGATTATATAGGAGTATATCCATATTCTTAGGAAATATCACTAAAGTACTTAGGGGTACAGGGATGTGTATGATGCTTGAGACTTACTTTCAGAATCTTCAGAAAAAAAATCATATGTATATATGTGTGTATACATCTGTGTGACTGTAAATGTATATATAAAATTCATATACTCACACAGCACAAATGATAAAGCAGATGGTCTAAAATATTAGCAATATTGTAATGTTTACCTTAGTATATATGGTCTTTGCAATCTTATTCATGCAATTTTCTGTAAGTTTAATTTTTTTCCAAATAAAAAATTTAAAAAGTGTTTCCTTTTTGTAGAAACAAAATCATTTTTATTGAAACTTTAATAGTGCACATTAGGCATTTTTAAAAATCTACAAAAACAACCACCCAGCACATACATTTTATAAGAGGCAGTAGATTTATGTGTTTAACACAAGTAAGTGACATCAGGATCTAGACACGTCGTTTGTCCCATTTCCTCACCTTGATTCTTCACATGGTATGTATTCAATCATTTTAACTTTGCACTTGCGATTTCTCAATGTCCTGCGCTTGCCCCCACCCAGAGTCCCCCTTAATCTATCCTCTGCAATTTGTAACTTAAGTCAATGTGAAAAATTGGACAAAAAATTCTTCAGGAAACTATGTAAGGGAGGAGTTTTTATTTATTTACTAGAGCAACTTCATATATTAAACTTAAACTATATGAAGAACATTTTTGTAACTGCTTACCATTTTAGTGCATTCTTTTTCCTCAAAGTTCTTAAGTGTGTTTTTCAAAGAAAGTTGAATCTGTAACTATGAAAAAGGACCTATTGCCCTGACCCAAAATAAGTAAGGACACTACTGAACACTTTGCAGCTCTGTCCTCTGTGTTGCAAGTGGTTTTTTAAAGTTCTTACATCACTTACCCATTAAAAATAAAACTAGGCTGCTTTTGGTGAAAATGGAAATAGTAATTACCTTCTTAAAATACCCCCTTAAAAAAAACAACAACAGGGTTTCTTTTACATTGCCAAAAGAATTTGTTTGAAGGAAGATAAAAATAACATACATACTATTTGAAAGCAGCCTGGTTTAAGGATTGCCATCGAGTCTCATGTTATACCACTCAGAAGTAAGACATTTAGAACCTGCTCATTACTTCGCATCCTTCATTTATGGGATCAGATTGCTTTTATGGGCATTGTGCCAGATTCACTGATGTGCACTGTAAGGCAGATTGCAGAGTGAAACATTTTTCTAGAAAACATCTGGTTCTTAAGAAAAGTATTAGAAGGAGGGTAGCACATTTTTGCTCATAACTGGGACTTATCGTGTTACAGTAACTCCCCTCTAATCTGGCAGGCAGACTTCCAACAACCACAACCAGGAACCTAGATATAAGTGAAAAATACCTTAAGAGTTCAAAGAAAACAGAGGTCCAAGATCCTATGCATATGAAGGAATGGTACTGCCCTTAGCTCAAAGACTATTTTATTCATTATAAAACTACTGGAGCCAATTAGCATAAGGGCTCCTGAAGTCACCTTTATATCGGTGACTCTTTCTGCAGTTCATTTGTTCCTTCACTCCCCTTGCAAAAATTGTGCACCCCCTGGACGCCACCATTTTTCTACTCAGGTTTTCCCCTCCTCTCTTTCTCGTACCTTCAATATTTACTGGCTTTTTTTTTTTTTTTTTCCTCCATAGATGCCCAAGTAGCTCTTATCTTAAAAGACAGACTTCTCACACTCTTATGGACACATCACTCTTCACCCTCAGCCTTATTTCTAAAATCTTTTCTATACCGACTCGAGTTCCTTGCCTTCCATTCGCAGGGCTTCCACTAGCCTATGAGAAAGTTGTATTCAAATTAGAAAAGGGAGTCCTCCTGCATGCGGATGCAGTTGCAGAGTGGTAAGACTTGGAGGATTTCTGCCTCCATCTCCTGCGCCCTTGGCTGGGTCACCCTCTGCAGTGCACACACCGCATGACCACACGTGGAGGCTCGGCAGGATTTCAGATATTTCCACTGGCTTCTAATTTATTATATTTGGTAGAATCATCATTAAAACTCTGTTACTGGAATAATGGACTAAAATTACAGAGTACTGGGTTTGCTCTCAATTCTTTATGTAATTGCAGGACTGTGCTCTTACACATCCCCTCTGGAACTCTTAAGTTCTAGTACCACTTCTGTTACCACTCCTACTACTACTTTCTCGCTGTCTTTTTTTCTATCTTCCACTTTCTGAATCTCTATCGCTGGCCATTGAAGTAATATAGATTACATTGTGCATTAACAATTAATAGTAAAGTGTGGTATTGAGAGTTGAAATGTCAGCTTTTGTTTAGCTTTTTCTCTTCATCTGTGTTCAGAAAAATAACTTTTAAACAGCAAAAAGCAAGTTTGAGAAGGCTGTTCTCTAAAAAACAAGAAAAACTTTTTTTTTAGTGTAGAATATATGTTAATTCCAGTTAACTTTTACAATGGTAAATAAATATTTCATCACTCAGATATAACTATGTTAACAATTGGGTTAGTTTCATCTAGTTTTGTATATTCTTATATGCATCTGTATTTTTGGCAAATGGATATATTATTATTTGAATAGTTACATTTTCCTCTTTTTTCACTTATTTTGTGAGCATTTTAGCAGTTAAAATCTTTCAAAAAAATTTTTTTTTGAGAAGGAGTCTCGCTGTTGCTCAGGCTGGAGTGCAGTGGCACAATCTCGGTTCACTGCAACCTCCACCTCCCAGGTTCAAGCAATTCTCCTGCCTCAGCCTCCCAAGTAGCTGGCATTATAGGTGCACACCACCATGTCCAGCTAATTTTTTGTATTTTAGTAGAGATGAGGTTTCACCGTGTCGCCCAGGCTGGTTGCAAACTCCTGAGCTCAGGCAAACCACCGGCCTCGGCCTCCCAAAGTGTTGGGATTACAGGCATGAGCCAAAAAAATTAAATACATAAATAAACCCTTGAAATAGTTTTCAATAATTACCTAGTGCTATATTGTAGGCCAAATCTTACATATTTGACAACCTCATGTTGGATGTTTTGATAACCAAAAGCAGGAAAAAATTCACTGTTACAATTTTTAAAATTGGAAACCTTTGAGAAAACTTTGTAATATTTCCTGTGATAAATTTCTCTACATGGGATCACTTGGTTAAACGATAGACTCTTATTTTGTGCTGCCAAATTCCCTTCAGGAAGGCTGTGCTACCCTTCAACGAGCAGCGTCCGAATGTGGTGGTTTCCTTGCACCTTTGCCAACCTTGCATTTAAAAAAATCTATCAGCATGAATGCTGTTATATGATCCTATTTTAAAGCTATTCACTTGTCATCTCCAGTCACAAACTAGGATTGCTCCTGTCAGATTCTTAATTGGTCTTTTGGTTTCCATAGTGATTCCATTATCTACTTCTACTCTAGTGCAAAGTTCAACCCGCTTCCTCAGCTGTCCATGCATAAAAGCCTTCCAGATTCCAGATTTGCTCTAGGTTCTTGACTTCTGGGGAAGAAAGCTATTTCCTCTTGGGACCCAGTTCACCATACTAGCTGAATTAAGGTCAAAAGTACATTAAATTTACAACTGCGTACTTACCATGAGGGGGGCAGGTGTCCAGATCTCAGATCCACAGAAAATTCTTTCATTTCTGCTGGGTCCCCCTGCTTCCATCCTGAGTGTAAGTCCCCAAACTTCCATTTAACATGTCATGGGCATTAGTTCCTTGAAATACTAGTTTAGAGGAGTCTGGAATCAAGACTGCCTAGTTTGAGCTCCAACTGTCACAGATCTTGGGCTTGTCACATGAGGCAATCAAATCCTTAAAGAAGACAAACATCAGAGGTAGTAAGTGCTGCATAGAGTTTAAAAAGGATAATATGATACAGAATCACAGGATGGCTACTTGAGATTGTGGGCCTGGACATGAACATGGTCTCTTTGAGGAGGTGGTGATAAAGTGATAGCTGATGGAAAGAAGGAGCAAACCTGGAGAAGGAAGCTCAGAGTAGGAAGCGGGGGTGAAGGGAGGGACAGGAGGAAGAGAATTCCACAGCGAGGAAAGCAGGGCAACAGCAAGCTCAAGGTGGATAAAATGACATGCTGCATGTGGAGTCTAGCATAATATTTGGTGGGGAGAGAGAGAGGAAAAGAGGGAAGTAGTTGAAGAAGAAAAATGAGGAGGGAAGGAGAGAGGGTATGAATGAGAATCTCAAATCCTGTAGGGCTGAGCTAAGGGACTTTACTCACCTTTTTCATCTTGCTTTGAACAGCATTTTCTCTTCTCAGTTGTAATTACTACTTGGCCCTGTTCTGCTTATAAGAGGAGCTACTATTTATTAAGAGCCTAGTGAGTCAGATTCATTATAGGTTTTATATAAGTTCCCTTTAATCCTTACAACCTGAGGCAGGTTATTATCCTTATATGCTTGTTTATGGGTGAAAAAACTGAGGCTGAGAGTGTGTAACTTGGAGAAAGATGAAACATCTGGGTAATGGTAGAGCCAAAACTTAAATCCAGGCTGGTCTGATTTCAGATCCGTGCTCTTGACTGCTACACTACATTGCTCCTCAATTAGACTGCTCTTTGATAGTTTCTCCATTTGTAACAGCTGTTCATTCCACTCAGTTCATCTTGTTCTTCATTACTTAGCTATCTCTGTGATACACCAGTCAGTTTCTTCTGCTAGCCAGAGGTAGACAAGATCACTTTTTCTTATAGAAACACTATTTCTTAGTTATAGAAGGCATCTTAATATAATAAATAAGGCAGAGGCTTTGAAGTTGACTGGGCCAGTATGGAATTCAGGCTCTGATACTTTTCTCTGAGACCCTGGGCAAATCATTTAGTCCAGGTCTTATCTTTCTTATCTGAAAAGTAGGAATATTATTTCTCTTAATAGCTGACTGAAAATTAAAAGACATAAAGTAAGGAAAGTCCCTAAAATAGCATCTAACAAATGGCAGGTGCAAAATAAATGGCTGCTTAAAAAACAAACAAAACCTTCCTCTCCTCTTACAGATAGGAAAACTGATTTGGAAATGTCTTGCTGAGAGAACAGATGCTCTATTTCTCTATCCAATTTCCATGATTCTAGCATCCCATGATGCAAGTTCATTGGAACTACTAAAGGCATTCTGTTATGCGATTTCTGCCCAAGTCAGCTCCGGCTGCAATAATATCACAAACCGGTGGGCTTATCAAGAAAACAAATCTATTTCTTACAGTTCTGGAGGCTGGAAGTCTGAGATCACAGTTCCAGCACCACCAGGTTCTCGTGAGGACCCTCTTTTGGTTGCAAATAGTTGACTTCTTATTGTGTCCTCACATGGTAGAAAGATAGCTAGAGTACTCTCTGGGGTCCCCTTTATAAGGGCACTAATCCCACTCACAAGGGCTTCAGCCTTATGACATAATTATTTCCTAAAGCTTCACCTCCCAATACTATCACATTAAAGATTAGGATGTCAACATATGAAGTTTGCGGGGACACAAACATTCAGTCCATAGAATTGTCCTTAAAAATGTCCACTCAGAGGCCGGGCGTGGTGGCTCACGCCTGTAATCCCAGCACTTTGGGAGGCCGAGGTGGGCGGATCACAAGGTCAGGAGATTGAGACCATCCTGGCTAACACGGTGAAACCCCATCTCTACTAAAAATACAAAAATTAGCCAGGCATGGTGGCAGGCACCTGTAATTCCAGCTACTTGGGAGGCAGAGGCAGGAGAATGGTGTGAACCCAGGAGACGGAGGTTGCAGTGAGTGCCACTCACTGCACTCCAGCCTGGGAGACAGTGCAGTGAGATCGCGCCACTGCACTCCAGCCTGGGGGACAGAGCAAGACTCCGTCTCAAAAAAAAAAAAAAAAAAAAAGTCCACTCAGGCTGAAAGATATTCCTCCACCTGAATTAAGAAAAAGAGGTAATGTTTCATGATTCCAGATTTGTAAAACAGGGATAATAATTCTGGCATTATAGGTTTGCGAAGATCAAATGTAAGAAATATAAAAGCATTTTAACATATATGAAGTGCCTCATAAATGCTCTTATTATTAAACATTTCTATGAAATGCCATAAACAAAAGCTAGGTGACAAGGCGGCCAGATCACTTGAGGCCAGAAGTTCGAGACCAGCCTGGCCAATATGGTGAAGCCCCATCTTTACTAAAAATACAAAAATTAGTCAGGCGTGCGCCTGTGGTCCCAGCTACTCAGGAAGCTGAGGCAGGAGAATTGCTTGAATCCAGGAGGTAGAGGTTGCAGTGGGGAAGATAGCACCACTGCACTCCAGCCTGGGTGACAGTGAGACTCTTTCTCAAAAAAAAAAAAAACAAAATAAACAAAACACACACACACACACCTGTTTTGCTAAGTGAAAAGAGGAATATTTGGAATTTTATAACATAATTGAAATGAAAAGGATTTTGAAAAATGGGAGAAATGATCAGAAACAAGAGAATGTCGTTCAAAACAAACACAGGACATTTAATAAAAAGCAGCAAATGACTTATAAATACTGTTTATTGTAAATGCAAATAAAATTGAGGACTGTGTTTACTACAATTTTAGGGAAAATTGAAAAAGATGTAGATGAGAAATTAAAAATAATGCTAAGGATTAAGTCTAGATTAGGTTAAATTTAGTGTAAGAGTGAAAGCTTCTATGCCAGGGTGCTATTAGACAGAGCTGGGGAAACTGTTGCCTTCACATGGGGTGCTTTGTGACTCCCTGCTGACCAAAAGTATTTGGTCAGCCTTTACCATCAAATGTAACAGTGTCTGAAATTACACCTGCAGACTAAGTTTTCTAGGCTAGGGTTAAATATCCCTAATAAGGGACCTATTTAAATTGAGATTTCAGGTCCTGGTTATTTCTTAAGACCACAGCAGCCTTGAAAGCAGGAAGAATGAGCTCAAGAAAGGAAAGGGAAACACACACTCTTTATCCTCTTCCAAAAAAGATTTTTTAATGAAAGTTACATTTTCTGCAATATAGCACCACCCATTAACATTACAGAATGCAGGGGGAGCTTACCCTGATTTTGCAAAACTTACCACGTCTTTTGAGTTCCAACAGGAATATAAACCATACATTTATAAAACCTTTATTAAAATATATATTTAAAATATATATATTGTCTTTTTCATGAGTTATTTGCAGGCAGATTTATTCCAATCTTTGAAACAACACAGAATACAACAAAAACAGGCTGGGAGCATAGGCTCGCGCCTATAATCCCAGCACTTTGGGAGGCCGAGGCAGGCAGATCACGAGGTCAGGAGATCAAGACCATCCTGGTTAACATGGTGAAATCCTGTCTCTACTAAAAATACAAAAAATTAGCTGGGCGTGATGGCACATGCCTTTAGTTCCAGCTACTCGCGAGGCTGAGGCAGGAGAATCGCGTGAACCCAGGAGGCAGAGGTTGCAGCGAGCCAAGATCGTGCCACTGCACTCCAGCCTGGGTGGCAGATCAAGACTCCGTCTTAAAAAAAAAAAAAAAAAGAATATAACAAAACCACTTTAAAAGAGAACAATGCATTTTAAATATATTTCCTGAAATAAACAATATTCCTTAGAAAAGATACAGGGTATTTAATTACCTAGATTTTAACAAAATATTCTTTATAGAAATAATTATAGTCTTTACCACAGAGTCACCAAATCTGTACCTAATCAAAACAGAGTCAAATAGAGCAGCTCTCATTCAACTCCATTAGGAAACACCAATTTCACATAGTACCACAGTACTTTTCTTGATGTACAACAGCAACCTCTGCTGGACAAAAAAGGGGATACTTGTATTAACAAAGCACTGAGCTCAAACCTGTTTTGAACAGGAAGAACTGAAAGTTAGATTTCTTTCATTTGCTGTTAAACCAACACCTAAGTTAAAATTATTTTCAAGGTCTTAAAGATGCACGGGCCTTATCAAGTATATCCTTTCTGATTTTTGGATAAGTTGGATGTGCTTCAAGAACCTGCAAAACAAATAAAGAATCCACAAAAACTTGTAACTAATGATCAAAAACTACGGAGCTAAAAAACTTACTAGAAATGAGCATTACAGTTAAGATTTCCTTGTACTAATACTACAATGGCTATAACACTTTTTAATGGTGGCATTTTAAATGTAACATGATGATTCCTTTCTATTAATGGTAGTTAGATGAGAACAATAGAATGTGAATATCAAATGTAGAAAATAAAACAAATATAATTGCTTAGCTAATAGATTAGTTGTATAAAACAATTATGTATCAATGATTTAGAATAGTTTTATAATTTAGCTTTTCATTCATAATATTTGATAAACCCTTAGAAAGTGACTTTTATACAGCAGCACACATTAGCTTTACCTGAAATGATCTTGAGATATACATATTTCTAGATCTACTGAGTCTAAGAGTGGGGAGATACTTGTTTCTTTTTAAATAACTCCAAAAATGATCCTAATATATAGCCTTACATTAGCATACAACCCTAACCTGACTGAAATACTGCTTTACAGAGACTCAGTAACTAACCGCAATTACTAAGGCCAAGTATTTACTGTAATGATGCTAACAGATAGCTCTGTGGGATAAGGGGCATTACAAAATTCTTTTCTAAGGAACTTCTCATGGAGGTCCTCACAATGTTTAATAGAATGTCTTACATGGAACATCAATGGGACAATGTATATATAAAGAGATTAAATTCTAAAACCATAATTTAAATATTTGCCATTTAAGTAGGTGATCATTTCGTAGGGGATGAATTACAGAATGTAATTGAATGACTTCTAATAGAATTCCTTTTTAATCTCTAATTGATCAATCTGAATTCTCTAATAACCAGATTCAGACACATTCATAAGAACTTCTAATCAGAACAATGATCTGGAGAATCTATATTATCTTCAAATATCTGCTAACTTAAAGACTAAATTTTATTTAACATGTTTCTGCCACTGGTCCTTTTTATTTATTTATTTATTTTTAAAGTAAAAGTCTCTTTTACTCCACCTCTTTAATCCTACTCCTTTCCATACATGTAAATATTCTATGGTTTATTGTTTAATATGTACCCTTCAGTGGTCTTTGTCTTTAAATTGACATAAACATTTTATTATTTGATCTCAAAGTAAAAACATGTTTTTTATTTAGGTGAACATCACTTTCTAAATTTTGAACATGGATAATCTTCCTAAACATACTTGATAAATTATTTAACTAAAATTATATATCCTCTACTTCTATTCATATACATCTGGAGATTTTAAAAAGTAGGAAATTGTGCATCTGAAAAATTTTAAGGAATCTAAATTTAAGTGTTTACCTGGTGACATATGTCAATTGAATCCACATATCTTTTTGCTTTTAAGTAATTAAATGCCAGTTTGTATCCTGTTAAGACAAAAACCATAAAACAGAATGATGGAGTACACTGCTACTATTACTTTTCCTTGCCTCCTCCTCTTTTTGCTTACTCACTAGAGAATCTGTAAGGGAGGCTGGTGAATGAACAACTAAACTACACTATACAGAGAAGTCGTGTGATAACAGAAGGCAGAGTGACACAAAAGAAGTGTAAGAAGAAAAGAAAGTGGAGTTGGAAAAAAGGATCACGGTGAGTACACTGATCAGTCAGAAAGCTGCCATCCCACAACTGTGGTTTCTATAACTTACTAGAAAAGTCTCATTTATTTCAGGTTATAGTAAAAACTCATCATAAGGCAGTAAATGACAACACAGCCATTCATTTACACAGTACAGATTTATTTAGCACTTACACAGGCAAACTGATGCCTACAGTTATGAGGTTTGCATTCTATTAGGAGAAAAAATACATTTTAAAATAGTTCCTTGAGTAAATGAATAATTTCAAAACTGAGATAAATGCTATGAAAGAAAGATCCAGGCCAAGTGAATTACCATAAAGAACCTGAATCGGGGAAGAAGAGAGTATCAAGAGATGTCCAAAATCTGAAGAATGAGGCATAAACTAGCCTAAGGTGGGAATCAAGGACACTCTCAGACAGAGGAAACTGCGTGGATTAAGGCCAGTGGTAGGACACATAGGGAGTTGATGAACTTGGAGTATGGCGAAAAGACAAAGCACGTAGGAGGGCGACACAGAGGAAGGCAGATTAGTCATCAATGACTGGTAAGAATTATCACAATTACTGATAGTGAAATGCCATATTTCTACTACCAACAATTAGAAGAATGTTTAAGACATTCCTTTTAATGGATGTTGTTCTCCTGTAATATGCTATAAAAATGAGAAAAGAAGACAAGAAAGGTAACAGCAGCTGTGCACTCAGTAAATAAGATATAATGCAATGTAAAATAATGTGTAATAATAAATATCTCACTCTACCTCTTAAAAATATGAAATAAGAAATGTGAATAGTGCTCTTGGGCTCTAATAAAAGTACCAAAACAAATGTTTAAAATTTTAAGTGTTTGAAAAGAACATTATCAGATGGTAGTAAAAAGAAAGAAACAGAAATGATCTAAAATTCATACTATTTTATATAGTCGGGCACTGCATGATGATGTTTCATTAACAACAGATCACATACATCATGGTGGTCCCAAAGATTTTAATACTGTATTTTTGCTGTACCTTTTATACGTTTACATACACACACTGCTTATAGCATTCAGGATAGTAACATGCTGTACAGGCGTGCAGCCTAGGAGCAATAGGCTATACCAGATAGCCCAGGTGTGTAGTAGGATCTAGCACCCAGGTTTGTGTAAGTATACTCTTAAGATGTTCACACAATAATGAAATTGCTTAATGATGCATATCTCAGAATATTTCCACTGTTAAGCAACACATGACTGTATATATACATATCTACACACACACACACGCACACAGGCACACATGCACAGGGCCTATGACAGAAACTCACAGCTCAGATTTTAGACAAAAATACGATGTTCCAGAGAGGTAAATTTGATGTCATTACCAACAAATTCTAAAATGAACTAAAATGGTTTGTGACATTCAAAAAGAAAAGCAATTTTTAAGATGTCATGCCAAACATACTTACATGGAAACTAGTCAAGATGTCAGTTTTGGTTTGTGGCTTCCTGACTAGCTTTGGGATCTTACGCAAGTGGCTTGAGCTGTCATTTTCAGGTTTCCTCATTGCTAAACCAGGAATAACAACTCCTCCCTCTAACTCTTAGTATAATTTTAAAAATCACATAAAATACTTGTGAAATGGTTTTTAAAACCTTAGAATACCACAAAATATTAGCATTTTTTAATATGTAAACATTCAATATATTATCATCACAGAATTTTAACACTGGAAGAAACTTGATACTTGACCTAGTACAAAAATTTCAGAGGAAATAAAGAGCTCAAAAGGGGAAAGAAAATGTGCACTGCAGCTGCACTGTACCTGCCACACTTACTAGAACTCAACCACATGCAACCAGGAGAGACAGAGAGAACGCAAACATTGTACACAGTCTAATGACTGTCACGTAACCTGAGAATGGGTATGGAGGGGGCAACATGAACAGTTTCTTCTCTCATTGGATCTCAGTTGTTCCTAGTGTGTTTCTTTTTTTCCTCGTATATATTTAAGGTGTACAAAATGATGTGGGTGTGTATATATGTGTGTGTATATATATTTATTTATAAATAAATTTTTGCAATTTACTGCAGTCAAGCAAATTATCCATTCATCATTCATCCTGGTGCCTCTCATAATAATATTCAATCCTGAAATCTATGGAAAGAGCATGAGCATGATTTTTTTTTTTTTTTTTTTTTTTTTTTTGAGACAGAGTTTCACTCTGTCAACCAAGCTGCAGTGCAGTGGTGTGATCTTGGTTCACTGCGAACTCTGCCTCCCGGGTTCAAGCAATTCTCCTGCCTCAGCCTCCCGAGTTGCTGGGATTACAGGTGGCCACCACCATGCCCCGTTAATTTTTGTATTTTTAGTAGAGACGGTGTTTCACCATATTGGCCAGGCTGGTCTCAAACTCCTGACCTCACGTGATTCGCCCACCTTGGCCTCCCAAAGTGTTCGAATTACAGGCGTGAGCCACCCCGCCTGGCCATGAGCACGATTTTAAGGGTTTTCTGACAACTGAAAAAGTGAAATGCATTGTTTATTTGGCAGGCAGGTTGAGGAAGTGAGATGCAATGACAATCTTAAGGATGAAATTGAGGAATTAATGGAGAGCCTTAGAAAGAAATGTTTACCAAAGCAAAGTTGGAGGAACTGATAAAATAATCTATGAAATACAATGATGACACAATGAAAGAACTAGTCATTTGGAATCTCTTTATTTGTTGAGGTCTTCCAAGGAATGGAATATATAAATAATTTAACTTCTATGTACATTCCTTCTGTGGAATAAAGTGTCAAAATTAATATTTTAAGGACATTTAAGGACTTTTTATTTTATGAGGTGACTTTATTCTGAAAGATATGTCACACCTTAGAATAAAAAATACTATAAAATCATTAGTTCTTGTGCTTTGTACAAGTCTAGTATAGTATAAGAACAGATTCCAGGAAACTAAAAGATGAGGGAAGACCTAAGCTGACAGCAGTTAGTGTGAGGGTGACTCATTTGACTGCAAATCAAAATTGAATTCACACTGTGACATGGCTGCTGAAAAGACTGATGCCATCTTAGGCTGAATTAACAACGACAAAATGCCTAATCAAAAGAAAAAAATAGCTTAATTATAACTAGCCAAACCATAGTTAAGAGGTTTTTCATTTATGGTACAACAGGTCAGAGGGGCATGGAAAAATAAAGCAGCACTTTCCAAACTTACATGGCCATGGCATCTACCACCTTCATACTCCATTCTTTTTAGTTAAAAATAATAATTATTATTAAAATCTCCCCAAGTGCTCCAAAGCACAGTTTGGGAAACACTATTTTAGAGCTTCCAGGAGACAGCAACAAGCAAGATGAGAGACTCAGACAGAATTCAATCTTAGGAAGAATGGACAAGTAACTGCAGATGGCTTGAAAAGAAGCCCTAGGACACAGGACAGAAGATTGCAGTTTAAAGGGTCATGATGTGTAAGAGGGAGGCATTCTGTAGATTGCTCTGGAAAACAGACTTGGGCAGTTTCAAGGAGGCATATTTCAACCCAACACAAAGAAAGAGTACACAAACATGAGGATAAGCTCCCTGGCATGAGGGAAGAGGTTGGTCATGACATATATTCTGATGCCACCTCTGTTAGGGACACTGTAGACTAGCATTACTCAAACAAACAGCCTATAAAACACTGGGAGTGGATGATGTTTCTAGATGCTCAGGAGAAAAAAAAATGGCCCATGGTCAAATAATTGTGGGAAACATGGCCCCTCTGTGATATCCATTGCAATATACATTAGTGTTTAACAGCTTTGAGAAGTAAAGAAACCTGTGTAATTAAATTTAATGCAATATTTTCCTAACCTACTTGGCAATGGAAACATCTTTTTCCATGGCATTCCCAATTTCAAAATAGCACCTCCTTTTAGAAGGAAGAGAAGGGGGCAGAATTAGACTAGATGTACACTGAGGTGACTGAGGACAAGTTTGGAACTCAGGAAATTGAACTATTAGTAGCTAATAATATATTATAAATATAAAATGTATTCTCCTTTCAGAAAGGTTGACGATGAAAATTGACTCAATGTTTATTGTTTTGAAAACAATCAAATGCATTTAAATGAAAAGTAATAAATAAAACATAATTTTTCTGTGAAAAATCTAGGTGATTGCCAAACTCACCTACTGCTGGATTTGTCCGATTGCTGTATTTCCATGCCATCTCATAGTTCAGGGCAGCATCTGTATACGCTTGCTCTTTTTCCATAATGTATCCCATGTATTCATAAGCTTTGCAGCAAGACTGAAGAAAAATGGGCGACATCAATAGATTAAACCTGGTATCACTAAGATTTTATGGGATGTTCGTGACTATAGAGTCAATCATATTAACCCATTTAAATGACAAATCAAATAATGGTTTTCAACCTTGGCTAGGCAATCAAATTTTTTACTGAACTTAATAAATGATTCTGATGGCAAGTCTCCATTACAAATCTGCAGAATCAGGGTTTTCTTTACAGAATCAGAAATGCACAACAGGGCATTTGTATTTTACACAAGCACATGTACACTATTATGAGTAATTTCAACACATACAAAAATGGAGATAAGAGCATAATGAACTCCACGAACCCTTATCTTCAACAATTATTTCGTGACTAATACTGTTTCACCTCTATCTCACAAACCTACCCTTCTGTATTAACAGAAAAAATCCTCAGATATCATATCAACTAAGTCTAAATGTGTTAGTGTGCATCTCTAAAGAAGTTATTTAAACAGAAACAATTTTATCACACCTAAAATGTTTACGACTCCTTAATAGCACCAAATATCCAGTACTGTCCAAATTTTTATTGTCTCAATATAATTTGTTTTTGTTAGAATGAGGACTGAATAAGGATCAAACATTGTAAGTGGTCAATGTTTTGATCTAGTCTTTTTTGATCTAGAGGTTTCCCTTTAGTATGTCTGTCTCTCTGTGTCTCTTTTCTTGAAATGAAATGTAATAGAAACAAATATTTATCCCCAAATTTCTCACAACGCAGGTTTAGTTGACTACATGTTTGTGGTGTTTATATAACATATTCCTATGTCACTGACATTTTCTGAAAACTGTAATTAGAGGTTGGGATTCCATTTTGATTCTGGAGGGGAGGGGTGAATCTACTTCTAACATCAGTGCCATGATAAGCCACACTGGAGCCTGAGGCATAAAAACATGGATGCGTGTTTTTGTATATTTCTTAATTGTATTTTTTTTCCAGAATATGAGTTTAAAAATACTGAAGAATCTGAAAGTATATATTAAAAATCACTACATTTAAGACTGAACATTTTATTTATACCTAAACTTAATTTCTTATCATTTTACTTTTCTCACTTTAATGGAAGAAATCTCACCAGCAATATTTTCATTAAAACCATTACCAATTACCTATTTTTTTAAAAACATAAAAATATGAATATAGGAATGCACATATTCCCTTTTCACTCAGGCTCCAATAAAGTTCAGCACAGCTGCATTAAATTATTATTTATCTTGATTACTGAGTGTTTCCCTTGTCTCATCCCAACCCTAGCCCTGCCATTGATGTATGTTCTTCTATTGGGAAGCACAAAATGTCTGATTCTCCATCTTTTTGTGATGTTATATCCATATATAAATTTATCAGGGTTGAAAAATGGGGATAGTCTATCAGTCTTTCTTCATTTGTTAGCTGGAAAATGTCTATGATGAGAAACGTCTCATTGACTATTTGGTTAACCAATTCTGTATAGAAAAGGCAGGATATTTATTTGCAAGCTTTAGAAATAGCAGTCAGTTCACTAGCATACTGTAGTGGTCACCAATTAGGTTTTTTGTTTGTTTTGTTTTTTCTATTTTGGATCTTTGAGAAGTCATGGATTTAAACATATTTTATGTGTTTCAATATATTGCAGTTATCATTCTTATCGATACTTAAAGTATCCCAACTTCGCGTGCTGGAGGTGTCTTCAAGTTGGCCTCTAGATCTCTGACACAAACTCTAATCATCATGGATAGCTTCCTTCATCATCTGGTACAGCAAGACAGTCTAGTGTCATCTTGTACATTTCCTGCCCCAGATACGGATGACTTCCATTTTTTAAATTATGTAATTCAAGGTTCCTAAGCTTTAGTTCTTAAATGTCATGCTTTCAATATCAACATATTCAACCAGCAGGGCTGAATGAAGCTTCTAAAGCAGCCATCATGTTCAACCATGCAATGTATTGTTATCAGCATTCTGGCAAACTGAAATTCTGTGTGCACTGAAATTCCCATGCAATCTTGGTTAATCTTAGACCAGATATGAAAGGGTAAACTATTCAGCAATTTAGATTTTCAAAGCCTATTAATGAGCATTCTGCTTTTCAAAGCCAATTTAATATAAAATTTATGTAACTAATCATCTAGAATAGTTTATAAATTGATAAATGCTTGGATCATTCAGGTTCTTAAGTTCCTAGGAAAGAATCTTAATAGTACTAGATAATCACAATTCCTCTTTAAAAAATAAATGGTCCATTTGCAATCTAATTCACTCAAGGAGAATAAAACAGATTTACTGTGATTAAGGTTTTGAAGTAATTGATATGAATATATGAAGATAAATATCATTTCTAAGTTGTGTGCAATTATTTCTCAACAAAAAAATAAATCTTAACTTTAAAGAACTGCTATAATACCATCTTTTGTAATTAAACATCAAAATGTTAGTAAAAAGTCTTAAATTCTAAGGACTTTATAATATTCAATTTTATACCTAAAGATAAGGAATTTTTATTAAACAAATGAAATTAAAAGCTGAAAAGACTTTCTCCCACAAAATATATTATGCATAATAGATTCTAATAATGAGAAAATGACATGCAGCTGCAGTAAATTCAAGAGTATTTCTTAACGGGAGGGACAGACGTCCGCAATTAATGTTCTTCTGCAATTTTCATTAGTTCTGGGATGAGATGGATAATCACAGGCAAATGTTTGACATTCCAAAAACACTTTCTGTTAAGTAGGGCATCACTAGAGCTGAAACTTGAAATTGCATAAATCTTTTTTTTTTTTTTAACTTTAAAGAACAAATGGCTTTTTTCTTATTATTAATGCTTGTTTTCTGATTGTGGTAAGAAAAAACATTTAATTTTCAAAAATCACACAGGAATCCTTGGAAATGGACTAACACTCAATGATATCTATATGGAAAGCTTATGCAGCAAAGGTCAATAATTATTTTTTACTCTTCAATCACCTACTCTATTATGACGCAGGCACCGTTTTAATAGTTCTTCTGCCATGTCATATTTTGCTGATTGAATGTAAATATCAGCAAGTAGCAGCCAACTCTTCTCAAACTCTTCGGCATCAATAGCATTCCAATTCATTTTCGCAATACGTTTCAGCTGGTTTCTGGCTCGTGGAGTCTGTTTCAAGATCATATAAGCCGTTGCCATTCCCAAGAGTGCTGGGATATGATCCTTCTACAAGAAAATAAACTTTTAGACCACAAGATGCACAAACATAAATGTCTCAAAAACATACAGAAAGCAGAAAATGCTACATGAGAACTAGTTTGTGGATTCCATTTCTAGCTCCATTACAGATAACTGTGATTACAGATCATTATTTAACACATCAAGTACCCTCAAGCTGCTATGAAGAAACTTGGTCAAGCACTGTGTGGTCAAGATAATTCAAGATAATGACAACTATTCAGATGCCACATGCACACAATTACAATAATTAGTGAGACTTTATCTTTAATGGGGTTCAAATAGTCATGTTTGAGTTTTGTATAGAAACAGAAAAAATAAAACTGTTTCAGTAAAATCCTTATTGAGCAGTTTGTATTTCAGATTTAACATTTAGGCTCCTTACTTCTTTCACCTGTCAAAGGCGAGTAACAATAATTTACCTGACGATGGTCCTTACCCATTATGACTTCTATTGCTTTATTCCCCTCCCTTCTCCTTTTATCCAAAAACCTCTCCTCCCAATAAAGTTTGAACAACGAAATGTTAAAAATAAGGCACATAATTAATTCACCACTTGGAAAGTACATGAAATAAACTAATGCCTTAAATTATGCTTTTAGATTTGGAGCCTGCAGCTTCCTAAAACAATCTATATGATATTCTTTTGGATAGAGTTTGAAGTCAGAGAATGTCACTCTATGAAACCAATAGGTTAATGAGAATTCATATAAAATGGAGGCCATTAGTGATCTATCCAGACAACTAACTTTCATAAGCAATAATGTGTATGTTCTTGATTAAGGTAGGATGCTTCTTAAATTTCAGCAGAGAGATTACGATGCATTTATAAAGAAAGAAGCCTCAGCTTGACATACAAATAAAGGGGCCAGGTGGACAGCTCACATCTGTAATCGAAGCACTTTGGGAGGCTGAGGCTAGTACATAACGAGACCTCACCTCTACTAAAAATAACAAAGAAAAACTAGCTGAGTGTGGTGGCCGGCCCCTGTAGTCCCAGCTACTCAGGAGGCTGGAGTGGGAGGATCTCTTGAGCCTCGGAGTTCAAGGCCACAGTGAGTTAGGATCATGCCAGTGCACTCCAGCATGGAAGACAGAATGAGACCCTGTCTCAAAATAAAAACAAAAACAAAGGGTAAGAAATTGTGACTGAGGACTGATGATATCATTACTATAATAGAAGTATACTATAAGATAGCAAATTTGGGTAATTGATAAGGAATATTGTAAAAGGAGAGTGGTAAAATGTTCAATGTCCAACTGATTGTGGTTGGAAGTAAGAAATAACTCTGGAATAGAGAAGGGCAGTACATCAGGGTTTTATAAAAACAGCTTTTAGAAATATAAAAACTTCCTTACCTCAAATTCTATGTCTATCAATAAACTTCCAAGATGTAATCTGTTCCTCTAGGTAAGGGGTGGCAAAATGGTTTCAGTGTTAAATCCAACCAATTGGTTGTAGATTACGAAGACGTGTTGGATGTTACCAATAACAGAGCCTCACCCTCTCCTCAACCCAGCCCACCTCAGGTGGGCCAGGAGAGGAGAGAAAATAGAGGCCTGCTATGTATTTGTCAGCAAGGTCCTAGGACAGCCTAAGAGGAAGAGGGTCCTATTAAAAGGTCCCACATTCCCCTTACACTACACAATTAAAAATAACCTCTCTGACTTACACTTTGAGTTTGATTAGAATCTACTGGTTCTTCACAACTTGATCACTCCTGAGTGAACTGAAGAACAGTCTCTAAAAGCAAACCTGAGTTCTAATCCCTGCATTAGGTATTTCTTTCTGGTGCAGACATCCTAAGACCTAGAGCCAGCTTCTCTCTCTGTCTCTCAATAACTCTAAATTGCAGTAACTTTAGATTGCCAAGGACAAGACTCGGATGTGGACAATACAGCTGTATTACAAACATCTCATCTTTATGGTTTGAGGTGATGCAATGAAAGCAAGTAGAAACACTTTAGCTTGGGTTTAATGTATCTTCCAGCATGTCCTCCATGATTTCCTGTCACATACCTCTTTTTCAGTCCCTCTGAATGACACACAGGATTGTGAACATACCCTATGTTTTTCTGCCTCCCTGACTTCATTCACATTTTCCTCTTCCTCTGGAACACACTGTCTTCATTTCTGCCTGTTAAAATGCAATTTATCCTGGTTCTTCAATCATACCTGCTTCTTAAATCCTATTTTTTCTTAAATCATACCTTCTTTACAAAAGGGTCCCCCAACTCTCCTTATACTGTCTCCTACAGCATTTTTATTTGCAATTCTAGTAAGGAATGTAACGCATTTTGCTTTGTATTAAGTCATCATAGTCAGTATGCTTGCCTTGTCTTCCATAGACTATGAGAAACTTGAAAAAAGGGACCATACATTATTTATCTTTGTGTTTCCCACTATGCTTAGCACTTGCTGGCTGCTTAATGAATATTCATTATATTGAATATATGCAGCCTATGAGTTAAAAGAAAAAAATGTGAGATAAAATTTGATGCTTATGAAACTTCAGCTCATGTATCATTATCTTTTGAATAATATGGTTAGTAAACATATCTGAAGATAGTATTTTACTAACCACATACGTAAGGATGATTAAAAAAATAACGTAGTCTCATCAACAGAAAGCAGGCATAGTCTTTCTAGGAAATAGCTGTAATATCATTCACTGCTTTTGGCTTTTTTTCCTCTCTTAGACTTCACAGTAGGGATAATGGATTTAGTCAAAATAAACTTTCTCATTGTTATGAGATAGAATAGCACATCACAGCATTCAGTAGCTATGGCACTTGACATGAGACTGTGCTTCCTCATGTTCCTAGAGATTCTCTTAGATGTACATGATTGCTCTACTTCTGCTCTGTCTTCATTCAGCAGCTGTCATCCATCTGTTCCACAAAGCCAATTCAACAGAGCATGACCCCTGAGCACATTACTTCAATGTGTGCAGAAGGGCCTTGCTTTGGAGGGTTGCTGCTGACGTGCTGCCCTGCTCTTTTGTTCCAAGTGTGGTAATAAAGCTGCCATCTAGGATACTTGTACCCAAGCCACAACATGAGTTGCAGGTCTCCCAAACCCCTGACATCTCAATCTCCTCCAGGGCCCTGGAAGGTGAGGGGAAAGAGATCACTGTACAGGGCTTTGGGTAGTTTATTGTTGCCACTGTGACCACTGAACCATAAGAAATCACAGAAAAATTCTGTGTGTCCTCTGAGAGACACAAAATGAGCTTCCAGTGGCCTACAGCATCACTGAATGGAAGAATAAACATGAAATCCAATGAATATGCTTAAAAGTAACTTACCAACTGCTGATGGGAGGGTATCTAGAATTCCTTTCGTAATATCAAGTAATTGAAGAAATAAAGTGCTGTGTGAGGGAAGGAAAAACAGTATCTACAGAGTAAGAAAAAAGGTGGAGGAGGCCGAGGTAGGTGGATCACCTGAGGTCAGGAGTTCCAGACCAGCCAGGCCAACATGGCGAAACCCCTCTCTACTAAAAATACAAAAAACAGCCGGGCATGGTGGCAGGCACCCATAATCCCAGTTACTTGGGAGGCTGAGACAGGAGAATTGCCTGAACCTGGGAGGCGGAGGTTGCAGTGAGCTGAGACCGCGCCATTGCACTCCAGCGTGGGCGACAACAGCAAAACACTGTTTCAAAGGAAAGGAAAAAAGGTGGATTCAAGCACAGCGAAGAGAAGAAAGCCTCTGATTTTGTAAGAATAATACTATGAAAATAACAAATCTGAAAAGATTGCAGGAGGTTATTTCAGTGTTGCCAAAGAATATCATTATTTGTGGCCGGGCGCAGTGGCTCACGCCTGTAATCCTAGCACTTTGGGAGGCTGAGGCGGGTGGATCACGAGGTCAGGAGATCAAGACCATCCTGGCTAACACGATTAAACCCCATCTCTACTAAAAATACAAAAAATCAGCCGGACGTGGTGGTAGGTGCGTGTAGTCCCAGCTACTCGGGAGGCTGAGGCAGAAGAATAGCGTGAACCTGGGAGGCGGAGCTTGCAGTGAGCTGAGATTGCGCCACTGCACTCCAGCCTGGGCGACAGAGTGAGACTCCGTGTCAAAAAAATAAAAAATTATATAATTATTTGTATGACTAAGTTAGAAGCTGTCAGTATTGCTCTCATGTAGCTATATAGCTGGAAAAATTCCAAGTTCATGTAAGTGAAGAGGTAAGACATCAGGGCAGCCAGGTGTTTACTTCCACTTAGTAAGTTAATCTTGGCTACATCTACAACACAGAAATTCTCCAGAGGATAAAGTGGCTCCCTTGAGAATTAACTTATGTACTTTTGAAGAATTCCCTTTCTCTGGAATTTAACATTCCAGTAGAGAGAAATACATCAACAACACATCAAAACAGTAACATCGTCTCTTCTGCAAAGAAGGGGACATTGTATATGCCCAACTATATACCTAATTTTTAATAAAAGTTAAGCCGGGCGCGGTGGCTCATGTAATCCCAGCCCTTTGGGAGGCCAAGGTGGGTGGATCATGAGGTCAGGAGATCAAGACCACCCTGGCTAACACAGTGTAACCACGTCTCTACTAAAAAATACAAAAAATTAGCCGAGTGTGGTGGTGGGTGCCTGTAGTCCCAGCTACTCGGGAGGCTGAGGCAGGAGAATGGCATGAACCTGGGAGGTGGAGCTTGCAGTGGGCCGAGATCACACCACTGCACTCCAGCCTGGGCGACAGAGCAAGACTCTGTCTCAAACAAACAAACAAACAAAACAAAGCAAAACAAAACAAAACAGGAAATTAAGTCAATGTTTCTTCAGAAAATAAACAACTAATCAAAATACATGTTTCTATACTACCAAATAAAGATAACATATGAAGCTGAAAAAGAAAATCCACTAACCTCAGATGCTGCTATTTCAGTGAAGGTATTTAATGCTTGTTCAACGTTAGATTTCTGTTTGGTAGCCATTAAGCAATAGTTTTCCATTATGCGAAGCTGTACGTGACCCTGAACAGTCTGAGGTTTTAGTTCCTTAAGAAGTTTTTCTGCTGTTCTTACTGCCAATTGCACAGATTCTTGCTTCTCAGTTGAATTACTGTATATGATTAAAAATAAATCACTTATGTCTCTTACTCATGATACAATTCATTGAGATTAGAATTGGCTTTTGTACAAAAAAGCTCTGGGCATTCTTTTATACTTTTTGTCATTCATTTAAAAGTAATCTTTTGTGAAGAATGTCACTCATTCTCTTCTAATACAAACTGAAGCACAGTTACAATGCATTTTAAACAAAATTAATAGGGACTCAATAAAACACCATTAAGCATTAATTTCCTCTAGAATGAAGACAAAAGTTGGACAATATCTACATGTTGTAAATGTGTGCATTCCAGCAAATATAAAACTATAAGTAGAACAATAAAATTAACATATATCTATTCAAAAAGTGAAAGGAAAGAAAAGGAGGAGGAAAAAGTGACAAATACTGTATTATTTCATTCTATGTTTAATCCATTTTACACACAGGAAAACTGAGGCTCAAACAGGTAATTTGCTAAAGGTCATGCAGCTAATAAGTGGTAAACCTAGGACCTGAATCTAAGTTTATCAGACATATAAAATCTACTCTGTTCTCCTCACCACATTGCCTATCAGACTCTCAGAAATTATGTGTGTCAAAAGGTAATTTCAAGTGCAAAGTGAATATTTAATAGCAATTTTCTTGTTTTATACACACACACATACACACATATACACAAATCAATTAATAAAAGGAAATTAAACACTCAAAGTCCAATCACTAAAGCCACTGGTCTTCTTCTCAGACCTTAGGCTTATCTTACCTAAAACATGTCACGCTGTTGACTACCATTTTCAAAGTTCTTCTTCCTTGGCTTCTGTAACACTACATGGCTTTAGTTCTCTTTCTACCATGTTGATTGCCCTTTTCTGACCTTCCTTCCTCCTCCAGATCCCTTAAATGTTAACAAACTTAACATTTAGTTCTCAGATTTTTGTTACTTCATTCTACCACTTTCAAAGAGGCCATTCATGGAGTTCCAACTATGCACTCTGCAGATGTCTCCCAAATCTCTATCCCTAGCTGTGACCTCTCTTCAGAGTTTTAGTTTTGTATTTTGAATTGCCTGCAGAAGATTTCCACTTGGATAGCTTATAGTTCCGTAACAGCAATGTTACCTCAACCTTCCTATAACAACCATAAACATGCCACTTCCTAGCTCTAATTGATCTCTGTAATCCAAGCATTAAAATCTGTCACTGAAATCTCTTGGCAATCTAGTATTAATTTTTTCCTGCTCCTCCATGCATCTTCCCCTGAATACCTCATGTACTGCTATGATTCCTATGAACTCTAACAATACTTAATATCCATGTAAATCCATTTATGTTTAGTTGCAGATTGAAAGGTTTCAGGTATTGTCTTGCCTCTTAAGTAAATTACACACTCCTGAAGGCAGGAACTACCTCATATTCCCTTTATGTCCTAATACATTCCCCACATGCCTTGCCCGAGTCTAAAGAGAGGACAGGCTACTAATGCAGGTTGATAAATAACCATTGACTAGCAGTATACCACACTAGCAGCAGTCAGGACTCAGTCTAAATCTTGCCTCCATCATTACTATCACATTAAACAAGTTGACTCAGCTTATTCTGCAATACTATTGTAGAAAACAAATGAGATAGTGCATAGAAAGTATAGAGGACAGGGTCTGGAAAATACCTACCATTTGTTAAGTAGTTACTATTATTGTGTGGATAATTTTTGCCATAGTTGTCAAATTCTACAATTAGGGGAGTGTCTTCATAACATGTCTATTATTATTTAGGAAACCTAAAAACATTTTATGCCTGTTTCAGAGAATAGTTATGTTAGCAATAACTAATCTATTGAATAACTATTCAATTTGCTAAAATAACTATTCTCTGAAACAGGCAATGAAATGCCTATTTATTTTATTCATCTGCCCTTTCATTATTGCTATCCTAGAATTTAGTTCTTTTGTATAGTATCCTGTTTATTATCTCCAACAAGTGTTTTTTAAAAAAGGATAATATGTCAAATAACTCACCCCAGGTCTCCATCCAGGTTTTCAAATACTTCACCTCCAATAGTTTCATTATCTGGATTCAAACAGATTTCTATCATATTATAAAGGGCATTTTGGCCCCAGTCACGATCTTTCCGAGCTTTATTAAAATGTCGAAGGGCATCATTTGGTTCTCCAGTGTACCTTGTTAGATGTTTAAAAGAATTATTTATTTCAATCACTGACTACAAAACTTAGTTTATAATCTGTCTGGTAAATAAAACTGATGAACTATTTTGAAAAGTACATTTTTTTTACTACAAAGAAAAGCTTATTCTACTTGATTTACAATGAGAAAAAAAAATTATGTAGCATTTATTTGTCAATAGATTTACCAAAGATATAGTCCTTTACAATACTGAAATCCTGGCTCCAACTTTGCTCTGGAGTTACGTTTCTCAGCCATTGAGAAAAATCTTGGGACATCCTCGAGTTTTCCACATCTTCTTAGGAGATCAATCAAACGAGATAATGTCATATAATTATCTGGAAACAAATAATACTTCAGATACGGGCAACATTTTATATTGTTTCTTTTGTTGGTTATAATTCTACTTCATTAGTGTATAATTTACTTGTATAAAGTACATTTTAAATATAAGTAAAAAATGCCTCAGGGAATAAGTCCCTAAAGATGCTGTATGGCCAACTAGATGATCTACTAAATGACATAGTTTGGGCTGGGTTGGTCAGATCTACATAGGCAAATCTGGAAAAATGAATATTTCTTGTAACTTTTCTACTGTTTGGGGGACGACAACCTTAGAGAAACAGCCTCTACCTAGGTAGTCTAGACTTTCAACTGTGTAGTTCAGGGATACCGATTTAATTGGACAGGGCAAGTTCACTGTAGGTCTCTGAGAACCCCTCTCCTACTTACTCTTGCTAGGAAGGACGTGGGAACAGTACAATTGGCAAATAATGTATGGGGTGGGCAATAAGAAATTTTTCTCCAGTCTCTCTTTGATATGTACATATAGCTAACATACCATATGCTAACTTACCATACTAGAACCTTAGCATATTAGTTCCCATATTTTAATCCTGTTTCACCTTCTTCTAAAAAAATTCATTCATTCATTCATTCCTTCGATCTCAGGTATAATTTCCTGGCAGGTTCCTAGAAAGCCTTCTCCCAATTCTATCTAATTCTCTCTTATCAATAACAAACTAAGTTACAGAATAATTTAATAAATCTTTTTTAGGATTGTAAAAATAATGTATAGACACTACAGAAAATAAGGAAAAAATATAAAAAGTATAAAGAAAAAAAATCAACATATTTCCAGCTAGAGATTAGCACATTTTGGTGTGCTTTCTTTCATATATTTGAAAACCAACCGATATATAAACGTAAGCAAAGATATGTTATTTCTTTGTTTACATTCATACAAAATCGATGTTTATTTACATATATACAAAACTGGAGTCACATTTGGGGTTTTGATTTTGATTGGTTTTGATTAGTTTTAATGTTGATTTTGATGAACATTCAACAGTAAACATTTCCTAATTGTCATTAAAGAATCTTCCAAAACATGATTTTTAATGGTTGCATAAGGGCCTACTTACTGATGATTCACATTATTTATTTCTTTATAGTGGTATCTTTTAGATGTTTGGGTGCTCAAGTTTCAGTTAGCACAGGACTAGGGATACGTAGGGGAATTGCAAAAACCCTTAGGCTATTCTCAACATGTTCTTAGGTTGAATTTCTAGAATTAAAACACAAAAACAAAAAAGCTTGTTTTAAAGCTATTTATCCTTGACTCTATTTTGCTATTTGAAAAGAGATGACATCATGTAAATCCAGCAATTTTCCTGAGTATATATCCAAAAGATTAAAAGCAGAGACTCAAACAGGTATTTGTACACCAATGTTCACAGCAACAACCTTCATAATAGACAGAAAAAGTGGAAAGAGCCCAAATGTCCATCGCAGTTGAATAGATAATCAAAATGTAGCACGTACATATAAAGGAATATTGTATATTGTATGTCAGCCATAAAAAATAAGAAAATTTTGACATACACTTCAACATGGATGAATTGTGAAGACATTATACCAAGTGAAATAAGCCAGACACAAAAGGACAAATGCTGTGTGATACAGCTTACATGAGGTGCCTAGAATAGTTAAATTCATAAGCACAGAAAGTATAATGATGGTTGCTAGGGGCTCCGGGAAGAAGAATGAGGAACTGGTGTACCGACTTACAGTTTGGAATGGTAAAAAAGTTTTGGAGATGGGTAACGGTGATGACTTACAAAACAATGTGAATGCATTTCATGCCACTGAACGATACACTTAAAAATGGTTAAGATGATGAATTTCGTGTTATATATGTTTCACCACAATACAAAATATTCTTTAAAAAAAGAACTTCTGGAAACACTGTATCTATTCAATTACAGGATGTTAAACTAATACAGGTTGATAGTATCGTTTGTCCCCTTGACACACAATCTTGAGTCCAGAGATTTTGTTCATCACACTTTTTAGCATCACTAAAAAGGGCACAATAAGAATATGGTTTCAGAAAAAGACAACTCAAATATTGGTCTTGTCGTTTAGCTATGTGAATTCAAACAAATTTCTCAAATTCTTTGAGTCCAATCCACTTATTTTCTTAAAATAGCATTATAATATTGACTGTAGGAGTGCTGCTATATAAATAAAGCCACAAAAAATATTTATAAATTACAAATGTTATTAATAATATTTATACTTCAAAAATTTTGATAAGAAATAGAATACCCCATAATAAAGCCACAGCATCTGGAAGCTATACTGGATTAAGCAAGAACTAAAGGTTAAAATTTCTGGTGAAATTTTTTTTGCATGATACTGCTAGTATTGTCAACATTGGGAAGGCAATTTCTAGAATATTTCTTATATACTATTGAAATGTATTCATTATTAGTTCAAGTTATAATTACCAGTGACAGATTAAATTACATTCACTTGTCTTTTGGTTAACCATGACATTTGCAAATTTCTGCACTTAAGAAATCCATTAAAAACTAAAATGTGTATTACCCTCTAAAAAACTTAGCTGGTCCATCTTTATTGATGGATAGTAAGAAGATATCAAAATAGTTATAGGGTGATGAGATGTGGCAAGCATACAATGCTATGGTATGGTATTACAAAGCACAGGATTCCGAACTTTGCCTGGAGGAGTTGGGAAATTTTACATAGGAGTTGACCTTTGAGCAGCCTCAAGGATAGGAGGAAGATCTTACTAGACTGACTGGATGTGTTGGCTAGCTATCAAGCAAACAGAACTGAGGAGACACCTTAACCGATTACTATGAAGGAAGGGGAAAGCTCAAGGCCATCTGGAGATTCTGACAGAGAAAAGGGGCAATCTGTCATGACAGCAGTAATTAGATCTAGAAGAGGAATTTTTCAACTACTTAAATTAAGTCAAATTTGTATGGTACATTTCTGAAATAAGCTAAAATAGAGCCTTAATCTAAAGTACAAGATGAGTTACTGAGGATAAACAATAATGTACACATAAAATGAATGTAGATACATATGTTTTAGAGTAATTCCAACAAAATAGATCTGTGGATAAGTGTGTAAGGTACTAGTAAGAACAAGGCATACAACACAAGATTAAAAACTCTTACAATTAAAAATATCACACAGACAATAAAAATTTACTGAAAATTTTGTGGTTGTTTTTGAGATCTCACTCTGTCATCAAGGCTCGAGTGCAGTGGCGTGATCTTGGCTCACTGCAACCTCCGCCTCCCAGGTTCAAGCGATTCTCCTGCTGTATTTTTAATTGACTTGGTGTTTTACAGTCATTCACTGATCCATTCAACCAATAAACATCTATGTTGCCACACCAATAAACATGTATGTTGCCACATCCATGTGCGTGGCATTTTGTCTGATATTGGGAATATAAGATAAATATGGTGAGTTCCCTGAACTTGAGGAGTCTACAGTCTAATATACAACACAAATATGCACATAAATATTTTTAGTAAAATACTATAAGTAATAAATATGCATGGACAAAGTAACCGAGGATTAGGGTTACCAACTCATCCCAGTTTGCCTGGGACTTTCTGTTAGCATGGGAAGCCCCGCATTCAGGAAAACCCTTCGCTCTGAGGCAAATCTAGGATGGTGGCTCATGCTACCCAGCATCACCTAAGACATTTTTTTAATGTAGGTGGTGGTAGTGGGATGCAGATTTACTTTTGTATTTTCTCCCAAGAGGGATATATTTTAGATTATGTGTTTGGAAAGAGAAAAGAGATAAGGAAGCTAAAGTTCATTTTAGGCAAAAGGAAAAAACCCAAGCAAAGACTTGGAAGCGTGGTTGCATGTCATTTGGTGTTGCTGGAATACAAGATCCTTATATTGCATTTATAAAAAATTGCTTTTATATTTGTTTACCAACAGTCCAAAGCAGTCAGTCTACTCAGCCAATTTTTTTGGGAAAAAGGCTGCTGCCAACTAACAGAAACTTAAGTGAAACAAAACCCACAAGACACATGAAGGCTTCTTCAAATCTTAGAAAACTATAATGTGTGAGATTCTTCAAATCTTAGAAAACGGTAATACTTTTAATGCCTTAAAAATATTCACAACAGAAGAAGTCTGCTTTTTTAAGAAATAAAGTTAGATCATTGTCTCAAAGGGAAAGACTGTGAAATGGGAACCGCTTGAGATAGAATGAAAATATTATGTATATTACTTTCAAATGGTAGTTTAGAGAAGAGGAATAAGAGAAAACAGTGTGGAACACAAGGTAGAAATGGCAGGGAAAAAAAACGACACAAGCCTGAAGAAAATAAAAGTAGGTTTGGGCAATGTGGGTGGCAAGATGAGCCCATATTTTGGACCCAGGGTGAGTGGAAGAGGTGAGGTGGTCAAGTAATTCACAGCATTCTTTTAAGTAACATCTAAGTATACTCTGGAAAAGACAAGGCAAAAAACAAATGAAATGGCCTCTGGTAGTCCCAAGGTGGAAAAAAAATTAAATAGTAAAAATAATAAAGAGAAAGTGTTGATACTACTGTAAAAAATAGACCATATTTTTTCCTTTCAATTTTTGTGCCAACTGGGGATATTTTATTTCTAAGTATGAACTGATGTTCTCTAAATTCAAACGTCTTTTTATTAAAAGCATTAGTAGAGGTAGCCTGTAGAGCATATCTAGTTCTTTGAGTTGCCCTGCTTGAAGGATTGCCACCTCTGTGTCTCTGCGGCTCTAACCAGGCAGCTCTGACCGGGGTTTAGAAGAACTGAAACACAGCTGTAGGACTTTCTCTGCCATTTCAAACTCTTTTTAGTAACACAGGTAGTAACACACAGTCATCTATTAGTCAAACAGTTCCCACCTCTCTTTCTTCTTTTCCTCTTTCCTCTCCTCCCTCCGTCCCCGCTTCCCTTTCTTCCTTTTCTCCCTCACTCTTCTTCCCATCCAGTATTTGTCGAGTACTAACTAGGCCAGGTATCCTTCTCAATTCTGGAAACACAGCAGTGAAAGGCAACGTTTCTGGTCACTTGATGCTTCTGTTCTATGATTTATAGTTTTTTTGGTTTTGTTTCACAAGAGCTACACAAAACCCAAAAATCCTTAAAAAAAAAAAAAAAAAAGCCAAACCCCAAAAACCCAACTGAATAGAAAACAGGATAAAGGGATGGAGAGCAAGAAGTGGTGCTACTTGATGTAGGCCAGTGAGGGAAAGGCATTCTAAGGAAGAAGCAGCACCGGAGCAAAGGCCCAAAAGAAAATGAGGCAGCAGATGGACCTTTGGGAGGAGCACATTCTGGGAAGCAGAAACAGCAAACAAAAAGGCTCAAGGCTGTAACTGGCTTGGGCTTTTGCCTACCTAGTTTCTGTTATCCCTTTCTTCTTTACTATCAGAATTCTGATTTTATTCTACAGGGTATTAGATGCAGCTAAAAGATAATGTTTCCCACCTTCTTTTGCAGCCATGGAGTTGACACTACTAAGGGTTGGGTTTTATTTTTTTGCTGGTTGGGAAGCCCTTTTGTCCAGCTCTGCACCCACCTTCCCCATCTGGGCCCTGGAACATCAATGCCCAGCACTGCAGTGGTCATCTTGAACCATGAGGTGATGCTCAGGCAAGTCAGAGTAACAATGTAGAACAAAAAGGGAGAAGGCTCTGGTTTCCTGAAGACACCGTGGAACTGCCATACCAACCCCTACACAGTGTACTTTTAGATTTCTTTTACAGACAGAAAATTAAAAGCTGTGCTTTTTTAGCCTAGAATTTTCAGGGGCATCTCTGCCATTTTCGATGAAAGCATTTCTAAAGTCTTCATAGGCTAGGGATGGAAAGAGAGATGAGTTATGACGATGTTGCAATAATCTATGTGGAAGATGGCAATGGTTTAGACCAGGGTGGCAGTAACAGAGGTAGTAAAAAGTGATGGCATTCTAGGTATACTTTGAATGTAGCACTAACAAGGATTTGCTGATAGACTGGAGGTGATATATGAGAGAAAGATGAGACAAAGATTAACTGTGAGGTCTGGGCTGGCATAACAGGGAGCAGTGATGCCACTCACTGAGGTGAGAGGTGGGGGTGGAGCAAACTTAGAGGGGAGGGAAAGATCAGGTGTTCTATTTCGGACATGTTAAGCTTGAGATACTCCTAGACATCTGAGTGGGAATGCAAAGAGGCAGAGGTGTATATAAGTAAGGGCTGCAGATAAATGTTTAGGACACATCAGTACATACATGGGATATAAAGCCATGCAGCTGGACAAAGTCACCTAGGGGGTGAATATATAAAAAGAAAGGAGGTTCAGGAACTGAAGCTAAGAGTGTTCTGATATTTAAAGGTCATACAGAGAAGAGAACTCCAACAAAGGAGAATGAAACAGCGGGCAATGGGGCAAAAGAAGAACCAAGTGAGTTTAGGATCTCAGAGACAAATGAAGAAAGTCTTTCATTGTGGAGGGGGATAAACTGTGCCAAATACGATGACAGGTCAAGTCAGCAGAGAACTGAGAACTGAATCTGATCTGGCAGTATGGGGGTCACCGACCACATTGCAGAAGCGACTTCCCTGGAGTGCAGCAGTGGATGAGACAAAGTGAACACAGCATGTTTGAAAATCCTTCAGAGAAAAATTTGTTGTCAAGAAGAACTGAAGAAGGGCACAGTAATTGGGGGGTGATAAGAGTTAAGAGTTGATTTTTATTGACTGATTTATTTAGAGCAGGAAGATGTCACAGCACAGTTATATGTTGATTAGCAAAAATTGATAATTCAAGAGAGAGAACTGTAAGAGTAAAGCCCTTTGGTAGGTGAGAAGCTGGACACAGGCGGGATCACAGGCCTGGGGAGGACAAAGGCTGAGGAGTGGGTAAATTTAGTGACAAAGAATGGAGAAGTTCTCTTCCAGGTGCAAGTATTCTCTTAGTGAAGTAGGTGGCAAGGCTTTTAACTGTGGGCAAGAAATGGGGCAAGGGTATTGGAGGTTTGTGTTGCAGGAAGTCAGGGATCCCAAACACAGGGACTGGCTGAAGCTGCGGCAGAAAAACATAAACTGCGAAGATTTCATGGCCTTTTATTAGTTCCCCAAATTAACACTTTTATAATTTCTTACGCCTGTCTTTACTGCAATCTCTGAACATAAACTGTGAAGATTTCATGGACATTTATCACTTCCTCAATCAATACTCTTATAATTTCCTATGCCTGTCTTTAATCTCTTAATCCCGTCATCTTCATAAGCTGAGGATGTATGTCACCTCAGGACCCTGTGATGATTGCATTATCTGTATAAATTGTTTGTAAAACATGTGTGTTTGAACAATATGAAATCTGGGCACCCTGAAAAGGAACAGGATAACAGTGATTTTCAGGGAACAAGGGAGATACCATAAGGTCTGACTGCCTGCAGGGCTGGGCAGAACAGAGTCATATTTCTCTTCTTGCAGAAAGCAAATAGGAGAAATATCGCTGAATTCTTTTCCCAGTAAGGAATAACCCTGGGAAAGGAATGCATTCCCAGGGGTGGGTCTATGGACGGCTGCTCTGGGAGTGTCTGTCTTATGCGATTAAAGATAAGGGATGAAATACGCTCTGGTCTCCGGCAGTGCCCTCAGGCTTGCTAGGATTAGGAAATTCCAGCCTGGTGAATCCTAGTCAGACTAGTTGTCTGCTCTCAAACGGTGTTTCCTGTTAAGATGTTTATCAACAACAATGCGTGCCCAGCAGGACATGGAACCTCATCAGTAATTCTAATTTCACCCTGGCCTTCTGATCTTGCTCCGCCTCTCTGCCCTTGTGATCTTTTATTGCCCTTTGAAGCATGTGATCTTTGTGACTTACTCCCTGTTCATATCCCTCTCCCCTTTTGAAATCCCTAATAAAAACTTGCTGGTTTTGCGACTCAATGAGCATCATGGAACCTACCAACAGGTGATGTCACCCCCGGAGGCCCAGTTGTAAAATTGCTCTCTTTTGTACTCTTTCTCTTTATTTCTTAGAGCAGCTGACACGTAGGGAAAATAGAAAAGAACGTACGTTGAAATATTGGGGGCTGGTTCCCCCGATAGTTTTCAGGAGACAAGAGAAAGTGGGAAAAAATAGTTAGAATCAATAAATTCATTCTTGGAATACAGTAGGATTGCCAGGTTTGTGCTCATAATTTAAAGTGAGACCAGTCAACAGTGTTGCATTTTCCTTATGGCCATTTCAGCTATTCAAGCCCATGTGTGGAACAAGTAGACAGTCTGATTCAACTAGGGATGGAGTTTGCCCAAGGGCAAAACCACTAAACAGAAGAAAAAGGAGTAAGGGAGGGGTGACTGAACTCAAAAAATACTATCAGTGGGTATTTACCTGGCTTACGTTCTAAAAGCTGCTGTAAATGAAACACCGCTTGTTCATAGTCTTGTTTTCTGAACATGAGATCAGCCATCATCTATAAAGATAAAAGTTGGTTCTAAAAATATTGCCATGTATTTTACACAACATCTTCTTCCAATCAAGATTTAACACTAGAAAAATATAGATGATAAACATGAGGAGGGGGTAGCATTTTATAAAAAGGAGGAATTTAAGGTTCAAGCCCACCTTGAGCAGAATAACTTGGAGATCAGTGTAACAGAAGATAATCAAGGATGTGAAACAGATTGCTCTGCTTGCAAAATTGTATTTTTAGCAAAAAATATGTTCCTAGCAGTTGTTTTAAAAACAGAAATTTGAAAGGAATTGCACACTGTATGTGCTATTGTAGAAAAGATAACTCACTGAACCTGACTAAAATAACAATGAGAAGATTCAAAAACAAAACAAAATTTAAATCATAACTATTTTGAAAAATTAAAAATGAACAAGACCTACTGAGATTTTTCTTATTATGTGCTTTAAAATGCAGATTTCATATATTTCTTTTTAACCACAATAACTTTAAATAAACCTCACAAAATGTCATCCACGTAGCTGTCTGCACAGCTAACAAATATTTTAGTCCACATAAAAATAAGAAAAAAAAACAACCAAAATTCTATTCAAAATAGAACATCTTAGACTGATATATGAAGTTGCTTTTTTCCCCTGTAACTCCAAAAATTCCACCCAAACTCTTAAATGTGTCCACCATTCCTAAGTACTTAAAAGTTAGTTCTTAGCAAATTAGTGTTACCACATGAACTCCACCTAACCAAGCATCCCCTTAGGCATAAATAAAAAAGTGACTAGACCCAAAAGGGCATGTAAAAACCTGACCTAGGTTTATCTTTCTTATAAATAAAATCCTAATGATTCTGGGTCTTTATTGGTAAAATGTAGTAATGTAAGAAAAATGTTATTTCTTCCAAAAGCCAACATAAGCCATGTCTCATCATCTAGTAGTAGTTCCATGGGGTAAAATTTAAAACTTATAAAACACAACTGCTTTTATTGTACCGAAGTTCCTTGGACTGACCATGGTAGCAGCTTCATTATCCTGGTCACTCTGAAGCAGTAAAGCACACTGCCGCAGGCAGGAATCAGGGTCATCTTGTGCCAGGTATAATCGTGCCAGTTCCAACATAATCTGTAAAGCAAAAGGCTAGATTCACCAGACACTGTAGAGAATAAAAAGTGAATCAGGAAAATATGTGGACACAGATTAAACTTTAGTTGACCAAAAGTCATTGCAATAAAAATGCCAAGTATAATAGACAAAAAAAAAAACCCACAAAAAACTGTATGTATACCATCTCTATTTTCTCTTACACTAGAGAAAAAAACAAAGCAAACAAACAAAAAACAGAGAAATAGGTAGTAACTCGCTTCAAAAGTAGAGTGACATAATGCATTGTGAAAAGAACACTGGTCTTAAAACCAGGAGATTGGATTCTAGTCCTAGCTCCTCCATGACAGGGCCAAGTCAGGTCCCTTCTACCTCTCTTAATCTGCTTTCTCATTTGTAAAATAAAAAGCTTCAAGCAGATAATCTCTAGGTATGCCTCAGATTTAAAAGTAGGATTCCAACTCCTTTAGCCACCACTGAAAAAGGTATCTGTTTGGTTATGCCTTGCTAAAGGTTGTTTTTGCCCTTTATCTGAAAAAACTATATTAATAAAAATGTCCAAACTAGTCATTAAATTCTAGAGGATAGTTGTCTTTTGTACATGATCACTTACTTAAGTGTTTAGTCATTAATTATTTTCAAAAATTAATAATCTCTCCAGATCTTCTCAGATCTTGACAGAGTTAAAACATTTTAGTTTTTATATAACCAGTCATGTATGTAAGTGTACTACACCAAAATTATCTTTACATTTATTCTCCCACTGTGCCATATGAGGCCATAGATTCAGCCTAGCCATTTTTGCATCCTTAGTACTAAACACCAATTGAAATACAGAATGTACAACAGCTGTTTAGTAAAAGGAACTGAATGATCTAAATCCAGATATTTGTGATTGAGAAATTATTTAAATTATTTTAAAATTATTTCAATTATTTTGATAAATTAAATTGATAAAATAAATTAATTTGAAAATTATTTAAGTTATTTTGATAATTAAAAACATAAATATTAAAACAATTTGCAAGTTGCTTTATATTACTTGTTCCATTACAGTTTTTAAACTGTAATGTTCTGCTTTTTTTTTTTTTTTTGACAGGGTCTTGCTTTGTTACCCAGGCTGTAGTACAGTGGCATTATCATAGTTAACTGCAGCCTTGACCTTCTGGGCTCAGGTGATCCTCCTGCCTCAGCACCCTGAGGAGCTGGGACTACAGGTACATGCCACCACGTCTGGATAATTTTTGTACTTTTTAGTAGATGGGGGTTTAGCCATGCTGCCTAGGCTGGTCTTGAACTCCTGGACTCAAGTGATCCACCTGCCTTGGCCTCTCAAAGTGCTGGGATTATAGGCATGAGCCACTGCATCCGGCCTTAAACTTTAATATTCTTAATGTAAGGCATCATATAAGATTTTGAAAGTTTTTGAGGAATAATAATCTTTTAATCTTTTAACTTGTATTTTTGTTATATTTCTTTGTAAATCTTCTTCTTTTTCTCTATTTTATTTTTTGAGATAGAGTCTCGCTTTATTGCCCAGGCTGGAGTGCAGTGGTGCGATCTTGGGTCACTGCAACCTCCACCTCCCAGGTTCAAGTGATTCTTCTGCCTCAGCCTCCCAAGTAGCTGGGATTACAGGAGGCACCCCATCCACCATGCTGGCTAATTTTTGTATTTTCAGTACAGACAAGGTTTCCCTATGTTGGTCAGGCTGGTCTCAAACTCCTAACCTCAGATGATCCACACGCCTCGGACTCCCAAAGTGCTAGGATTACAGGCAAGAGCCACTGCACCCTGCCTACATCTTCTTTTAAAACAAGCTGGTAAAAATTTTACATCTGAGGAAATTAGAGGACATCTGGAATAAAAGGTACTTAAAATTTTATAAAGGTACTGACCTTATTATCTGTTTCACAGTGAACCAGAGCCTCTCTATAAAACTTAATTGCTTTTTCATAGTCTCGCTGAGCAACAGAATGTTTTGCAATCTCTGCACAAATTTCAGCTGCTAAATGTTTCTGTGCAGGAACTGCATCTGGCTGTTCCATCTGAACACGTTTTAGTACCCGAGCTTGTAATTCTCGAGCCTAGAAAAAATCAGGATAAAAGGAATAAAAAAAATAAAGAAAGGAAATTAAATTCTCTATAACTCACACACAGCATAATTTTACAGATTTATTTAAACATTATGAACCCTTGATCTAACAAATCCTGATCCAAAGAAAATGTATTCTTGAGATCTCAAGCATGTACTTGTTTGCAAATGAGCCAGCATGCATGTATCTTTCCAACAAAACACTTACGGAATTACCCAGTCTTTTCCCACTGTTACAAGCACGTGTATAGGAAGTTCACCAAGGAGGAAATACAACCTTGAAACAAATACAAAGACGTGGGGCCTTCCTCAGGGTAAGAATGTAGAATAGATTGTTAAATTGGAAGAATATCAGCCTTTCCACCCATCCATCTGGTTTCGGGAACATTGAGATGTTCCTTCGATAAATGGTAAGAACTCCCATGTTTTAGGTCTTCAAAAATAAAATTCACGTTTCAGCTGTACATATGATTCACTAATGAATGCATTCATTTAACAAATAGTAAATGCCTACCACATGCAATATATTATGCTACACACAGGGCACTCTTCTTGGGAGTCTTGTCAAAATGTTAGCAAACAATTGCTTTGAAACAGGTTTTCTTTTTTTTTATCCTCTCAAGCCAGAGGTTTAGAGAGTCATAACAGCATTCTTTTGCAAATGAAATAAAAATGTAAGTGTATATAGCATGTGGTTAACATTAAAACTGTTTCATGAAATTTTTATTTTGGTTATATTAATATGTGTTTAAGTATGTCAGTATATGTACCTTTGTGTGTTTTGGATTATACATATGCATATATCTGTTCATGTTTTTACATAGCTATACACATGTACACACACTCATGCATGTGCTCCTAGTAAAAAACCTGAAAACAATTGGTTTAGCTAGGACGATCTCTGTCTTGCAGGAAGGCATCCTTGCATCCCTGAATTCTTGTACCTCCACATATCAAGATGTCCTCCTCTGACATCACTTAGCCAATAGGAAAGTAGAAAGCAGAGAAAGACCCCGGGGCCCATTCCTAGCACCTCAGGGGTAAGGGTATCATCCCAAGGACACAAGTTTCCAGGTAGCAGCCTCCAAGAATTTTGTTAAGAGATGTCCCATCACTTATGGCCCTCTACTGTTTTACATCTGGACTCTGAATTGCAAGTGTAAGAAAGAAAGTGAAAATTAAAGAGAAAGTGGAGCAAATATTGGTGACAGAGGCCCCTGGCAAACTGCCCCCAGAGGACAGTTGTCCCTTTTCCAACAAGATAAGCGGAAAATGCTGTTGCCATGGGAGTACATAATAGAAAACCTAACTCAGTCTTGGAAGTCAGGTGAGAATTAAAAGAATGGCTAGTAGTTACACCCTGGTGAGTTGGGGAAAAAGAGATGGCATGAAGAGATGGAATGGTTCATAGGCATTAGGAATCACATGTGAAGGAAAGAGAATAGGGATACACTGTTTGATAAAATAATTAGAAGAAAAAATGGCTGAAAAGATACACAGAATATACAACAGGTAAGCCTGTTAAATAATCTACATTTTATCCTAGAGGCCATGGGAAGCTACTACGCCATGTTTATAAGCATTGGCATGACAGGATCAGGTTGCCTTTGGGAACCATCACCCTGGTGGCACTGTGAAGAACTGACTAGAGGGAAACGAGACTGGAAGAGGATGGGATCAATCAGGAGGATACTTCAGGACTGTAAGCAAGAAATAACGATGGAGTCGGCTAAAAGATGACAGAGAGGGCTACAGAAATGCAGAGTTATTAGAAAAGTATGAAATGTTTAGGAAGCAAAATTCCAAAGACTTGAGATTTCCCTAAATTTACCATTTCTGTCACTGCCAAAAATGTTTAGCAACTTTGCAAAAACACTATGACAGAAACCCTAAGTTACATCATGTGAAAAATTAAGCTCAATAAATGGCCACTGAATAAATGAACAGAAAATATCAAAAACTTTGACTCCACTTACAGGTTTCTGTTTGAATTGCATCTTCAGATTTGTCTCTTTGTCATTCAGAATATACAGCATTGTCATCATTGGGAAGAATGTTACAGTTCCTCAAACCTTATCAAAGATGAATAATCCCTGGGCTCTAACATATAAACTCAACAGTTTGGGGTGCTGGTATTGCCTAGCCATGGCATGCTGTTTTTTGATGTTGCTTCATATGTCTGCTTTTATAACACAGGGCCTCATACAACTACGGTGACTGGGACTAATGATATTCATAAAGGAGTGAACTGAGCTAAATTTATTTCTAAAATGTTTTAAAAGTCTACATTTACCAAAGATTACACTTTCCTTCTAGCTTCTGATAGCTAACCTATTGCTGGGTGCAATTCTCTATCATGTGATTCAGAAAATAAGAGCTAAAATGTACCAACCATTAAGGATAAGATATTAACATTGTTTAAGATTACATACTTTAATGATATCATAAACTTAGATGGATATCACAGAATCTAATAATCCAAGCTCAATTCATTCACAGCTAGGACAAAAAAATTTTGGGACTTTCTACTGAAACTTGGGTAAGCACCCACACTCATGCACACACACGTGCACACACACATATACACGCCCCTGTCAGTTAAATCTCAAAACCAAAACACTATAAACTATTTGCAGAATGCAGAACTCTTCTGGGTACACGGGAATCAAGTCGAAAGGTGACTAGTACAGTATCCTGGAAAGCACAAAGGGTTAGGACTGAGGCATCTGCATTCCACTTCAAACTCTTCTAGTAACCAGCTGGATAATCTTGGACAAATACTTTCTGTGGGAAAATGAGCACAGTAATACATAAACTGCTTGCTTACCTCAGAGACCTGTGCTTCCAACATATCACAGGAGCTCACAGACACAGGATAAATAGAATGAGATAAAAATGGTCTTTTTTTAAAAAATCAAGTATGAAGAAGGCAAGTGATGAGTTCACAACTAGACAACTGCAAAACAAACCAATATTATGGATCCTATCTGGGGAACGGTAAAGTGCCTCCAGGGAACTTGGGAAGTAAGATTATCCCTCTCAGAAGTAAGCTGCAAAATCAACACATAATAGATAGAGCAGATAGGCAAAATCGCTTAAATGAGATGGAGAACCTAGAAGATTTACTTAAAAATCTTCCAGTATCTGATACTGAAATAAAATGTATCACATTGTGTTCCCTATAAACAAAGTTTCAAACAACTAATTTAAAATGCCTGACAACAATAATGGAAAAGGCAAAAGTAGAATAACAGAATTTGAATAAGAAGAATGTGTGTTGTAATGTAGCTAACACTGAAAAATAATAAAAGGAGGTATAAATAACACAATAATAGAGGGGAAAGTGGAATAAGAATAATTTAACTCATAAAAGTCAAGAAAATTCAGAAAAAAATGAATTATAAGATGGCAAATCCAAATCCAAATATAATTCATAATTATATTAAATGTTAAAAAATTATAATAGATTAAGATTGTCAAGAAAAAAATTATATGCTGACAGATCTTCAATAAAAGGACACGGAAAATTGAAAGTAAAAGAATGCAGGAGATATACCATGCTAAAAGGAAGCTGGACTTAGCCATATAAACACAAAACAAAGGAGATTTTAAAGCAAGAAGCATTACTAGAAATGAAGAAGGCCATTTTATTATTTTAAAGAACTTAATTCACCAGGAAGATATTGTAATTCTAAATCTGGATCATTCAATAATGTATCTTCTAAATAAATGAAGCAAAAATACATACAACTAAATGGAAAAAGAGAAATCCACAATCACACTGAAAGACTTTAACATCCCTCTCATACAAACAGATCAAAACCAAGCAAACAAATAACAACCAAACCCTAAGAACAGGGAAGATGTAGAGAAATCAATCAACAAATCTGACCTAATTGACATATGGTTGAACTAAGTATTTATTAGGTTGGTGCAAAAATAATTATGGTTACAGCAATGCTAGAAACACATTATTTCAAGTTCACAAGGAACCTTTACCAAAATTGATTATAACGTGGGATGTAAAGCAAGCTTCAACAAATTGCAAAGGATTGAATCATTCAAAGTATGCCTTGGCACAGCAGAAGTGTACTAGAAATCAGTATCAAAAAGATAACAAGCAAATCAGAACTCCATAAAAATTGAATGCTACACTTTTAAATAACCCACTGGTCAAAGAACCAGTCAAAGTGAAAATGAGGAAATGTTTTATAATAATAATAATCATAAATATAATAATAATAATAAAATAATAATAAACTTGTGGAATGCTGATAAACCAGTGTTGAGGGAGAAATTTATTGCTTCAAATGAATAAGAAAAGAACAAAAGCTTGAAATCCATTACCTAACATACTATTTCAAGAGGCTAAAAACTAAAATAAAATAAAAATTAGTAAACCAAACCCAAAGAGTGTAGAAGAAATTATGAGGTTGAAAGAAAACATTTCATGAAGCCAGAAAAGGCAAACGTTGACCCTTCAAAAATATTAATAAGATAATGAACCCCTAGCATAATTGATTATCAAAGAAGAAAAATAAAATTACTAATATCAGGTTTGTAAAAGGGGATCTTTTTCACTGCATTTGTAGACATTCTAAAGAAAAGATACAATAAATAAGTTTATGTTAATACATTTAACGATAAACTGACTACTTAAAAAAATCCAAATTGATATAAGAAGCAATTTGAAAATGATCAGTCTGAAGTCTATTAAAACCTTTCCTTCAAAGAGTTGGGTCTCAAGGTCTGGAACACTGAATTGTTCCAAACATCAAAGAATTAGCAGCCAGGTGCGGTGGCTCACACCTGTAATCCCAGCACTTTGGAAGGCCAAGGCAGGTGGATCACCTGAGGTCAGAAGTTTGAGACCAGCCCAACCAACATGGTGAAACCCCGTCTCTGCTAAAAATACGAAAACTACAAAAATTAGTTGGGCATGGTGGTAAGCGTCTATAATCCCAGCAACTCGGGAGGCTGAGGCAATAGAATCACTTCAACCTGGGAGGCAGAGGTTGCAGTGAGCTGAGATCACGCCATTATACGCCAGCCTGGGCAACAAGAGTGAAACTCCGTCTCAAAAACAAAACAAAACAAAAAAAGAAAAAAGAAAAAAAGAATTAGCATCAATTTGTTGAACACACAGATGTAGAAATCCTGAACAAAATACTGTAAAACATCTTTACATTCCAGCAAATCTCTTAAAAAATTGTATCAAAGTAACATTTATTTCAGTGATATAAGTGTAGTTTAACATTTGAAAATAAATCAATTTAATATACCACATTTGAAAAGAAAAATGGGAGGAAAGACATATGATCATCTTGACAGATGCAGAGAGTATATTTGATAATAATTTAGGTGACTTATAAAGAAGTTGTTAGCAAACCAGAAACTGAATCATCACAAAAAAAAACATCAACCACTTGGGAACATACCTAAGGAAATCTGTGTAAAACCTCTATGTTGAGAACCACAAAATATTAAGAGAAAAAAGAACAACTAAATAAATGGAGGAAGAAAGCACTAAGTTCAAATCCTGATGATGACACTAGTCATATGACTTCACACAAGTTATTCAACCAAGTCTCCTCAGCTATAAAACAGGATTTAAAAATTCCAATCTTTCCTAATTGTTATAATAGTAGTAATAATATATTTAAAATGTATAATCCATAAGCATTCAATAAGTATTTCGATTTTGACATATTTTCTGCAGCTGTTTGGCCAAAAGAGATTGCTTTCCTCTTATACATGGCATATTTCCTTCTGCATCCATCTCCTCCTACCTCATGACCACACTCACAGACAAATGCGTTTACCTGTTGTAATGCAGTGATCGCATCACCAGGTCTTTCCATTTTACTATAAACTTTTGCTAGAAGAACTTGACAACGTCCATCCTCCATGAGAGCTGACAGTTCATTTACTATGAAAGAATGGAATGTAATGGAAAAAATTATTCATCTTAAATAAATATTCACATTTTTCCAGAATTTTAAAAACTGGGCTCTAGAAAAAATGATTTTGAAAAATACTGAATACAGTTAAAATTTTCTCAGTTACCTGAAGAATGATCAAATTAAAAAAAAAAAAAAGAAAAGAAAAGATTTAAGATAAAAACTGGCTGGATGAAAAGTTAAAAAACTGGTTAACAACTAGAGGCTTTTCTTAGACATATATTAAGAGATAACAATTTAACACCACAATAATTTCCAGTTTTACCCTTAAGTGTATAAAAATTTGTTTACAGAAGTCATTAAAAGAAGATACGGTAGTTGCTATATGCAGTTAAGAAGATAACTGCTCTTTTAAAAATCAAAGATACTTGATAAGCAATAAAGTACAGTTATTAAGAGCACTGACTTTGATGTTGAACAGTCTGGTTTCAAATCTAGGCTTTACCACTTACTAGCCCTTTAATTTTGAGCATGGTACTTAACCATTCTATAATTCCCTCTCATCTGTAAAATAGGAAAAATGATAGCACTTACCTCACAGGGTGGATGTAAGATTTTAAAAGCTAATAAGTTACTAAATAAGTTAAAATATGCAAAGTAATGAAAACAAACTCTGGTACATGGTAAGTGCTTTTTAAATATTTGGTTAATGCCAAATACTTTATAAAAAATTTTATAAAAAATAGGGTTATATAAAAAAATAACCCTAGATAATTAACAAAAATGTTTCCTCCACCATCTGTCAAGTGCACAGTTCATGACACGCCATGCCATTTTGCCAACTAGGTAGTTTTGAATGTATCAATAAAACTGAGTTTCAGATTGCTAAATTTAAAATGGGTATGATTATATCTGCCTCAAAGATGAATACGAGTCCTGAGGAGATAATGTATGAAATGTATATGAAGGCATCTGCGTATGTCATGGGCATGCTCAGCAAATATTAAATGAAAGATTTTATGTTACATGAATATAATATACCCACTGTAACTAAAACAGATGATACTTGAATCTCTCTCCCCGTACAAACTTTTCAAAATGTATATCCACATTTAGGCCTTTCAAGTGTTTCAAAAGAAGATCTGATAAATCCATGCATATATTTTTATGGAACTAATAATACTTCATACAATAAATACGTTTATAATTAGAAGAATTTAAGCACCAATGTCATCAAAGCTAAACTAAAAGATCATTTTGAAAATATCAGAAAACTTACAATCGGCTTCTCTCATCATGTGTTCAAATGTATTTTAAAGCTACACTAAACATGTTGTTGGCAAAAGAAAAGGAACATACACAATGGAATAAAATAAAGATTCCTATCATCAGAGTAATGTATATGAAGGAGTTTATTATAAAATAAAGGAGGCAGTTCCATAAATGGCATGAAAATAAAATTGGCTATACACTTTGGAAACTATATACTAAAACTTGTATATGGAATAAAGTACATGGATTAAAGTTCTCAATATAAAAATTAAAACAATATAAATGACAAAAATATATGGACATATTTTCATAATGTTAGGATTAGGGAAGAACGACAAGAAATTTTAGAGAATGACAAGAAATTCAGAAACAAAAAAAAAGACATGAAAAGCAGATATATGATCATTAAATATTCTACTTGATCAAAGATACAATAAACAAATCTGATAAAGAAAAGACAGCCTGGGAGGAGGTATCTACAACATGAATATTAGGTAAAAGATTAAAGACAAAGAATATAATTAAAAATTCCTAGAAGAAAATAAGATACATAAAATACCTAACTTTATCACTCATCAAAGAAATGCAAATTAAAATAAGTTTATTTTTCATGACTAATATGACATAATGTCAGCAAGTTTTTAGCCTTAAGAAAGAACAATGGGGCCAGATTCAATTCTAGAAAGTACAGAGAGGTATATGTATATAAAGAAGGATTTTATCTCAGTACTGCTTCCAACTATTCCCCAAGCTAAATGTGTATTCCAATATGAGACTCATCAAGTCAATTATGATATTAACATACAGTGGAATACTCTACATATGCTAAAAAATAAAGAAGAACTATATTTCTAACAAGGAAAGGAGTTATTAAATGAAAAATGCATACTGCAGAATTATAGGTGCACTATAATCTATTTAGAAAGAAAAAAGTGGTAGGTATAATAATTGTGTATATATGAGACAGGTAAAGATGGGGGCAGGGAGACTGATTATCATGATATACAAGTTGTTAAATATGGTTTTCTCTGGAGAGTAGGAGAGGACACAACTTTTACTCACTTCTGTAATCTTTAAATTCTCGCAATGGGTAATCACTTTTATTGAAAAATAAAGATCTTTAAAAAGCAAATTTTCACAAACTTGAAAGAAGGTAACTTGATAGTATCCAAACAAATTTGAAATGTACAAAATCTTCAACTCAGCACCCTACTCTAAAAAATACATGCAAATGTACACTAAGGAATGATACAATGATATTTGTTGTAACACAGATTATAATATCAAAATAATGGAAAACAAACTAAACATCCAATAATTTCAAGAAAATTAAGTAATTTATTGGCATTATGGAACATTATGATGCCTGTAGATAGAATAATATGAATAAAAATTCCTAGAAGAAAATAAGACACATAAACAAAATAATACCTAACTTTATCACTCATCAAAGAAATGCAAATTAAATGCATCATGTACTGACATCAAACTATCTGGGACATGTATGTGGAAAAAATTGCAGAAAAGCAAGAATAACAGTTTTGCGCAGGAAAATCACATTACATTTATATATACACAAACATATATAGAATATTAAATTACAAGCTACTAGGGAGGTAATTTGAGAACAAGGCAAATGGAATTCATAGGAGAAACAGATGACTTATGCATTATATTCTTTTATAGAGCTTGAATTTTAAAAAAGAAACATGCTACTTTTGTAAAAAGTAAAGATTACAAAAATGTTAACGTGCTTAAATATGAGGTAGTTGTAATTTAAAGATAACTTACTTTATATTATTTTGGGAGGTAAGCTATATTTCTATAACACAATTAACTGTTTCATAAATCTGCTACTAGGTTTTAAAATATCACATTTTAGTAGAGTGGCATTCTGATAAAAGAAAAAATACGCATGTATTTATATAACCAACCACATATAAAATATTGAGAATACAAATACATATTTATGCAATATAAAAATAAAATGGATCAGACTTATCAGACTTATTTCAAACCAGAAAGACTTTCATACCAGGTTCATGGGCCAGAGCATGTTGAAGAACTTTTTCTGCTTTGTCATACCATTTCAATTTTAATAAGAGCTCAGCCAGGTCATAGCAAAGATAATTCTTTTGTCCACTTTTCAGAGCAGTTTCATAGTAAGTGATTGCCTAAACAAAATTCATTTCATTTAAGGGAACAAGACAATGAGAATGGCATTCAAGCACAGCTATTTAACACATTACAGACTTAAAGCATAGGTATAACTAGAAATAACCAGGAAGAATTGTAGGCATATGCCTGCCTGTCAATTAAGTATGCCATTCTTCTCAGAGAATAGATCATCACATGAAACAACTAACATTTCTTTTTCTTTTACTTTTTTTTTTTTTTTTGAGACAGAGTCTCACTCTGTCACCCAGGCTAGAGTGCAGTGGCGCAATCTCAGCTCACTGCAACCTCTGCCTCCCAAGTTCAAGCAATTCTCCTGCCTCAGCCTCCCAAGTAGCTGGGATTACAGGAGCTCACCACCATGCTTTTTGTATTTTTTTTTTGTAGAGATGGGGTTTCACCATGTTGGCAAGGCTGGCTTCAAGTGCCTGAACTCAAGTGATCCACCCGTCTTGGCCTTCCAAAGTGTTAGGATTATAGGCGTGAGCCACCACACTTGGCCAACAAATAACATTTCTTACGATAAGTAACTAAAGAACGGTACTTGGCAAATAATTTTGTTACAGGTTTTATGAGGCCAGGGAACCTTATCAAAGGCATACATTTTGCTAGCTATTGTACATATGGTCAGCAATTACCAGGAATAGGGCAAGAATATAACAGTTAAAGAAAAATCTGTTTCCCCTACTGGAAAAAAAAATGAACTCAAAACACATAGCTTGCAAAAACTGGTGCAACAGAAAGAACATTTATCATGTTTTGTTACATAATGAAAGAGATAGAAGAATAGCAACTTTACAGTAATTGATTTGATAGCAAGGATTCTAGCTGCAAGATGAAGCAAGCTCTAGGGTCCAAATAATCATCACAAAATGAAGCAATGAAGAATCTGAGATACTTTAACACAAATCCCAGTTCATAAATACAAATTTGGAGTTCACAACCATTAAAGATGCAAATGGTGCTTGCTGAAGCTTCTCGAGAACAGGGTGTGATAAATTTGATGCAACAGACACATTTCAAACAATAAAGTACTTACCATTGAGTAGTTATGAGTTTTGATAAGTGCTTTGCCCATTTTACTTGCCAATGTCCCATCTTTCGGGTTCTGATTTAATGCTTGCTCGTATGCTACTATGGCTTCTTCAGGCTAATATTGCCAGACACAAAAAATAAGCAATAAAAAATAGCATAACTGGGTCCCATTAAAGGGCAACATTTCTATAATTAAGCTCTACATTTGGAAGATTACCTAGGACTAAGCATATATTAAAGCACAGGAACTTTAACAATTTCAAAAAGGTGATAAATGAGAAGAGCAGGTATGGGTAGGTATAATTTATTAGTATAATTCTACCCATATTAATTGTGCTCTTGTCTATATAAATAACAGTATGTGAACTAAGAGACACCATGTTGACTTTTCATTTCCAGAAGTCATTATAAGTGCCAGTTATAGAGGTCTGGAGGATTGGTTCCCTTTGAAGAAAACACCATCTTAGTCTGTAGCTCCCTTTATCCTTTGGTAAAAAGAAGAAGATTCCTAACATACTTCTGGTATCACCTCTACTTTTTCTTTTTTTTGAGATGGAGTTTTGCTCTGTCGACCAGGATGGAGTGCATGGCGCAATCTTGGCTCACGGCAACCTCCACTTCCCAGGTTCAAGCAATTCTCCTGCCTCAGCCTTCTCAATAGCTGGGACTACAGGCACGGCTAATTTTTTGTATTTTTAGTAGAGATGGGGTTTCACCATGTTGGCCAGCTGGTCTTGAACTCCTGACCTCAAGTGATACGCCCCCCTTGGCCTCCCAAAGTGCTGGGATTACAGGCATGAGCCACCGCACCCAGTCTCATCTCTATTTCAAATAACAATAGTGCTGAATTTCTGCATCAACTCAAAAGAGAAAAATCAATTTTTTAAAATTGTAATGGATATCTCCCTTTTATTGTGATGACTGGATCTTCAAATATTAAATATTATTTTTAAAAACATCCTTTTAATAGGAAGTTGTACTCATCACAAATAATTTTTTAAAAATTGCAGTTCAGTAACATCAGAAATTTTACCTCTAGAATATTCATGTATGCATCACCGAGGAGAAGAAAAGACCGAGGGTTAGCCATTCTTTCAGCAATTTCTCTGGAAATCAGACCAACACTACTTAGTATATTGAATACAGGTATCTTCTTCCAAAAATAAAGTAAAATAAAATAAAATAAAAAATAAGCTCATTTATTTCAGTTAGCCAGTAGCCTTCAGAATATCTCTATATATCCAACAGTGTAATATTATAAAAACCTCATGCATACCCACAACCAAATTGTATATGCTAGATCAGTTATTTCTGTCACTGAATCTTTCCATTTTCTGAAATGCAGGTAACCAAGTACAGGTAGATAGTAAATATCTAAGTTCTCCTTGTCTGGACCTATACATTTTGCTATGTTTACTTCTGAAATGATGTGGGAGTGAAGGTACCAAAAAAACGATGGGAGAATAAAATTTTACTGTCCTCCTATGCATCTTGAGCGCTGATACTCATGGCATAAATTATATGCTGAAATAAGTTACCTTAAGAAAATACAAAGTCTTTTATTTCAGTATTTGTTGCTTACATTTGACCTGAAAACACAGACTACTAAAGGTCATATTACCAAAGTTATTGAAATAACAATGTGGTGTTAAGTCTTTAACATAGAGTATTTCATCTAATTGGTCCAAAAATTCTTGAGAATTATCTCGGTTTTATAGATGATGTTAAGAGTTGCAGCTGATGTGTCAGATCTTCCTGAAACAAAATCTGTGCTTTTAACTATTACATTATGCTACATCAAAAATAAGTCAACCCTATTTTGAATTATTTTCATATCATTAGAGATGACAGTGATGATCTTTTGGAAATACCTTAGAAAATACAATCTAGGAACTCCAGTCCATCCATCTAAACATGCAGTGCTGCTCAGTTTCTTTGAATCACTCAGCACTTAAAAGAATCTGAGCAACTTTTTGAGTTTGATATAATATAGGTGAACCAATACTGAATTACTTCATCAACAGTTTACTATGATCTCAAGAGCTAAAAACGTTAATTTTCCCTTACATAGAGTGTATGCTTCTATGTTTACCCTTCTGTTTGGGGAGAAGAGGAAGAGCAATCTCTCTCTTTCTCCGTGTGTGTGTATGTGTGTGTGTGTGTGTGTTGTGTATCCCTATAACTCATAAGGGCATCAGTGTGACATACTTTTAAGATCATGTTCTTTCACCAAGAAATATCTGTAACCCACATCTTAGCATGGTACATACTAAAATAATTTTTTTTCTATAACTACTATAATAAATATGCCTGCCTGTCCCCTGGATTACTGTTACATTACATGATGCTGTTAAGTTATTAGAATACAGGGTACACTTTCCCTTCTCAAACAGGAAGACCTAGGGTCCGAAAATAATATTTGATAAGGAGAGCTGAGAAACTACAGTAAGCCAATTTGAAGGAATCATAATTATGTTTTAGGGAGAGCAAACAACTTGGTTACAGTGATTGTGGTTGGTGGTAGAAGGAATCAAGACCACATTCAGAAAACGATCTGTAAAGTATTTGCAAAGCAGTTGAAGAAAGTAAAAAAAAAAAAAAAAATTGGGAATCAATATTAGTGGCTAAATGTGTCAAAATATAATGGGTTGAGACAATTACTTACCTAAAACAAGTGATATATAACATTTTATCTTTTCTGTGCTTCAGATAAATATCTGCCATTTTTTCTCTGGCCTCTATAAAATAAGGCTGTTCGGCTGTAACGTTCTGAAGGATGCTTAAAGCCCGTTCAATATCTCCTTGGGCTAGAGCTAGGTCTGCATTAGCAATGGTAACCCGCACTTCTTCAGATGTTCCAGAAAATTCATGGATGGCATCTTGTAAAACTTTGGCTGCCTCATGCTGTAAAGATGAAATTAAAATATCATTCTTCCAAAATAGTGAACAAATAACACTAGAAAGAGAGATTTTCTCATAACGCAGAATAAATGCTAGTACATTTATAATATTTATGAAATAAATTAATAGAATTTTCTGAAACCTCAAAAATTTAAAACTAAACCCATGACCAAAATCAGATGAGGCTGTAAATACTGTTAGCTAGATAAATGTTTTCACACCTAGGACAACAGCAGCTGCTACAGAGGGTCACTGCTACTATATTAATGAGCACTTACTTAGCACCCAGCATTGTATAATGAAGAGCTGTACACACTGGGTCTTCATTAAGTGGCAGATTACTTTATTCCCTCCACCAGAACAACATTGTTGCTACACTTTAGGTGAATATTCTACCTTATTTCCAAATTTGTACCTTGATGAATCGAAAATGTCATTTAAGAGTCATCTCAACTTCATAGATTACAAGAATTCCAGAAATGTTAAAATGTAATTTAAGTGTACCTTAGAATCAACTATATATGGCATAATTGGCCTTTCTTGTTAAATGTACTTTAAGTTAATTAGTAAAACAGAAATTCTCTCACACCTGTAATTCCAGCACTTTGGGAGGCCGAGCTGGGTGGATCACTTGAGCCCAGGAGTTTGAGACCATCCTGCATAACGTAGGGAGACCCTCTACAAAATATTTTAAAAACGAGCTGGGCATGGCCCAGCTACTTGAGAGGCTGAGATGGGAAAATCCCTTGGGCCCAGGAGGTTGCAGTGAGCTATGATTGTATCACTGCATGCCAGCAAGGAGACAGAGTGAGACCTTATCACTAAAAAATACAATAAATAAATGGAAATTCTTTGTGATTTGGCAAATATTTAGAAATACAGCCTTCTTAATTTTCATTAAAATATGAAAAATAAGTGATTAGCAAGTGCTGCAACCTAAAACAACTGATACAAATGACTTTGAGTTCCTCATTTTCTACAAAGTTTAATTCTCCCAGAATTACTTTCTATCTTATCTGTATATATTATTATTTTTTAAAATATCTGACTTTATAATATTCCTATGAGTATTCATTCATTTATTTTGTTTCCTCATCTACTAGAATTTCAGGTTGGTACTTCCTTTTTATTTCAGTAGTTCTAGAGTGTGCATAAATGTGTGTTTATGTATATGTGTGTAAGTCTTTTTAGGGATTCATAGGACTATAACTGCATTATATTATTACATTCACAGTAACCAAGAGAGTTGTACATCATGTTATTATGTTCCATTGTAGTCAACATGAGCACACTGATACTTTAGGTCACCCAGGAGCAAATTATGTTTAACTTTCAGGGGCTTACAGGAAGTTTATGTTTTAGTACAAGGTAATGAGAAATAAATTTTTCTAAAGTTTACCACTTGGTCAAGGAAATACATTTAGCTTTTCATTTCTTTTTTTTTTTTTTTTTTTTTTTTTTTGAGATGGAGTCTCATTCTATCACCCAGGCTGGAGTGCAATAGCGTGATCTCGGCTCACTGCAACCTCCACCTCCTAGGTTCAAGCGATTCTCCTGCCTCACTCAGCCTCCTGAGCAGCTAGAACTACAGGCACGTACTACCATGTCCAGCTAATTTTTGTGTATTTTTAGTAGAGACAGGGTTTCACCATATTGGCCAGGCTAGTCTCAAACTCCTGACCTCAGATGATCCATCCGACTCGGCCTTCCAAAGTGCTGGGACTACAAGTGTGAGCCACCGTGCCCAGCCAGCTTTTCATTTTCTACTAATATATATGTTAGAATAAGAAAGTTCACATCTGAGCCCTTAAATTAAAACTTGACCTACCTGCTCTCCATTTAAGCGGTGAAGCTCTATCAATTCAAGAAAGATCGATAAACGATGGCTTGTATCAACTTCAGTTTTTCTGTCTTTTGATTTTGTGGAAGCTCCAATTCTTTTCATTCCTGGTAAACTCATTGCCATATGCAGTGTTTTAATTGCATCTGCTATTTCTCCCATTTTATTTTGTGACTGAGCTTTTATCAAATGATATAAAGGATATTCTCTCACCTGAAAAATAATATTTAATAATATTTCCTTGGAGTGCCTACAACATCAACACATAATTTACAATCCATCAAACATTAAAATAATGAGATCACTGAGAACAGTCCATCTTTGATTGTATGCATGAAGTCTATCTCTGCCCTCTTATTAACCCTCTGATTATTTATCATATTAAATTGGATTTAGGAAAATTGCTTCTCCCTGCATCCTTTGAGATGACAAAGAGGTTGATTACATATTTCTCCTGTGACAGAAGAGAAAGTGTAAACAAGGTTTATAAGGCTAGCAACTACATTCTAAGAGATTATTTGAATTTTCAGGAAAGGAATTTCTTTATCTGGCACTTCTAGGACTGATACAAAGTTATTAGATTTCTAGAAACACTGTTTTTCCCCTTTTTTAAATTTGAAGATTAAAAGTTTCAGGACATTTTAATGAAGCATTGACCTTCCCCTTTGACACTACTCCTAAATATGCAGTTCTAAAGCTTCCATCTTTACGTCAGCTATAAACAGTATATACAGAAAACATAAGACAATGATAAAATGAGTTAGGAAAAAGAAGTAAAAGGGAAGGACAGGACCCAGAATGAGGTGACATGGCAGTCACCTAGCAATTAGGAAGTCTATAGTCCTTCTGATGCTGAAGTTCTCAACCTTAGGCAGCCTGGACATTTGCTTACAGAGCTTCGTGTGAGACTCACACTCGTGCTCCTCCCTTAGAGAATTTGACTCAGTAGAGGTGTGGCACCAGCACTGGGTCTCTGACATACCACTAGTCTTGAAAACCACTATCCTAAGAAGCAAGTGATATTTTCTGCAAATCTTAATTAGGATTCTCTAATTCACTGAAGGGTTCTCCCTTAACAGGGTTCATGACCCTGTGAAGCAAAGCAAAAGCGATAAGAGCTCCTCCATGACTCGAGGTAACAGGAAGCAACTGAACCTAGGATTTTCCCTAACGTTGAGGGGATACTGGATGTAACACATAATATCTTGGATAGAAATGTACTGTGTTTATATCCTCAAACCACAAGATTACTTTCAAAATGATAAGATGTTCTTTCACAATGAATCCAAAAAGAAGTTATTAAAAACTAAGGCCCAAGAAATAAACAATTATTATCTTTATACATAAAAATATTTGACATAAGGATCTAGAGTTTATCATCATTTTATATACCTTCATTATTGCATTTAATTCTCATTGTAACAGCAAAGTATTAGTAAGTGAGTTTTACAGAAAAGAAAACTGAGGCTCAGAGAGAAGTGAAAGACCAGATATTAACCTCAGGATGTTTGTCACCAAGTCCACATAGTTTTTTATCCATACCTGTGTTGCCTCAATTTTTCCTCCTACTGCTTGTGAGTTCAATTTTTTTTTTTCCATTAAGCATGCAACTGTTAGCAAAATACTACAGGCTAAAACACAAAATACTTGAATATATAAGCTTTCAAGGAGGGTGACATGTCTTACTTCAATCTGGAATACTTACCTTAAAATCATAGCTCAGACAAAGTTCAAGAGACTGGGAACACAATTTGACTTTTTCTTGAGACAAGTAAACCTGAGCTAGCAGCAGATGAGCATCGGCATAAGAGGGATTGTGTTCTAAGCAATGCTGAAGGTTATTAAAAGCTGCTTCAATATCACCTAATAAGAAAAACAATGCATTGTTATAATTCAAATGATTAAGAAATGGAGATCTGAGAGGCAAGAGGAAGAAGACTGTTTAGTTTACGGAGAGCCCTAGTGTTTGTAAACTTAAAGTTTGCTGTTCATAGGCCATGGTTTAATTCCATCTGCACTAGTTAGCTTCCTTCTAGTCCACATGAATGAATACACCTGCAAGTCAGGCAAGCCCTTGATCCTAACGAGCAAGCCAGGGAAAGCAGGAAAGGATGAGAGCCAAGCACTGGCGTTACTGAGAGGCCAATAAACCGACCTTTATTTTCCTTGTCAAAAAAAAAAGGTTTTATATATAATTTCATTAAAATAAATTACGCATAACAAAGACATTTCACTTAAATAGCTAGAATTTTGTAGTGTCACATTAACAAAGAGCATATTAGTCTAGTAATCATTCTTGGTCAAAAATTCTATTACTACTATACATAAAATAACAAAAAAGGCCTAAGGATATACTTCAGAGATTCAGAAATATGAGTTATAGATTTAAAATGCCTTTAAATACCAACTGAAATAATGCCAGTTATATATCTGGGAGTCTTAAAATAGAAGGAAATAATCAAGATTAAAGTGACAGGAATCGAGGAATTGACCTTGGGCTGATAGACGTGGTAAGAAGAGGCTCTTCGGAGGAAAACATTGCATTGATTCTAAGTCTTAGAAGTTTCTCATGATGTAACCCACACTGATCTGCACTTAGTCACCTCATAAATGGGCCTTAAGAAGATGTAAGTAGAACAACTCCCCATTCAACCTTGCTAGGAGAATGGGGGAAGAAGACAGCCTAAATGATTTTCTGTTGAATTATGCCCCTCAACCTCACCTGATGTCAGCAAAATAAGGCTCAACTTACTGGCAATAGAAATGCACTGAGACTGAAAATGTTCTTCTCAGAGATGGAGGATTAACAGAAAACTAACTGGCTGAGAGAGCATAATAACTTACTAAACATAGCATCAAAGTTTAGCAATCAAACGTCAAGCATAATTAACGATGTTAGATTCTTTATTTATTGTGATACAATCCAACACTCAAAACTGCACAGGTAAAAAAAGGAAAAGTTAGGCATAATAAATTTGTGTGAAAAATATCTTAAGAAGGAGAAGGCTTAAGGCGATTATTTGAAGAAAGAGGTTGTACTAACAGGAGAAAGTGCAGAGAATTAGGGTTTGCAAGTAAGAGACTGAAGAAAATGAGTACTGTATGAGTAACAGAAATGAGAATCTTTGTTTCTTTTAAGGGTGAGGAGATGGATATGTAGGGTGGGAAACTAAATATTTAAAATATTTAGAAATATTTAAAATATTTAGAAATATTTAAAATATTTAGAAGGATACTAAATATTTAAACATGAGAAGTGGGTCATTACTGTTGAGGAAAATAGACCACGTCACCAGAGATCAACACCAACATCACATTCTTTCTAAGAGCAGTCCAATTTCCCTTGAGTGAAACTGAAAGACATTTCAGTCCTGTGTATCTGTCTTTGTCAGAGTTCTGTGTAATAAAGCATTTGGCTGGCATTTGTCTTGGGTTCCTGGAAGGAGTCTTTAACTCTTGGAATTTCCCTCATGTTAGGGATGTCTGTGTTACTCTTTATGGACCCTGATAGTTTATCCTAATGAGGAGACTCATGGTGTGCCCCTAGATAGTTTATGCTAAAGATAAGACTTGAAATGGGGACTGGCTGTGCCAGAAAGACCAACTCTGTGATTAGTGGGTTGGGGCTTAGAGCCACATTATCAGCTGGTGGGGACTGGAGATTGAATTCAATCATATGGCCAATGATTTAATCCATGTCTACTTAATGAAATCCCAATAAAAGCTACGGACACCAAACCTTGGTGAGCTTCCCAGGCTGCTAATACTCTGATTGTCACACATCGACATGTCAGGAAGTGATATCTCCTGACTCCATGGGGAGAGGACAATGGAAGCTTTACATTTGGGAGCCTATCAGACCTCACCCTGTGCATCTTTTCCTGTTGCTGATTTGGGTTAGTATCCTGTTGCTATAATAAAACTGTAATTTTAAGTCTAGTGCTTTCTTGAGTTCTGTAATTCATTCTAGTAAATGAATGAAACTGAGGGACCTCCAAATTTGCAGCTAGTCAAAAGCACAGGAGGCTCTAGGAATGCCCAAATCTGTGGCTGGTGTCTGAAGTGAGGGCAGTTTTATGGAAGACTGTGCCCTTAACCTGTGATGTTTGGCCCAACTCCAACGAGTTGGTGTCAGAAGTCATTTCAGTTGGCAATTTAGCAAAAATACTACTATTTAGACACATGCTAGCAGTATTTCACATGATTTAAGGGTGCTCTTCCTTTTTTTAACTTTTGGTTACTAGAAATTTTATTTTTTATTTCAATAGGTTTTTGGGGAACAGTCGGTATTTGGTTACATGAATAAGTTATTTAGTGGTGATTTCTGAAATTCTGCTGCACTGATCACCCAGTCACTGTATCCAATGTATATAGTCTTTTATCCCTCCCTCACTCTCTTCCTGCCCTTTCCCCTAAGTCCCCAAAGTCCATTGAATCATTCTTATGTAAGACTGTTCTTCTTAAAAATGGGATTAATATAAGAAATTTTCATGACTAGAGACTTTAACGATTAAGTATTACTAGATTGTGACTTATTCATATAAATTTTCACAATATAAAATAAACACTTAATAAATGATAGGAATCAAAGTCCCAGTCTAATTATATAGTGGGTGATACCCCTTCCAATTAGGAGAAAAGCTGAAATATCCTGTGGTTTAATGGTACAATTCAATCAGAAGGTATTAGTATCACTTCTTACAACTGAAATATTTTAGAGGTAAAACCATCCTCTGACATCATCTAAATGTTTTTAATAGCTAAAACAGAAGTCTGTAATTTCCACAATCTATAAGGAATCCAAACAAATGATCAAGAAAAAAATAATCCCATTAAAAAGTGGGCAAATGACATGAATAGACATTTCCCAAAAGAAGATACACAGATGGCCAACAAACATTTAAAAAAATGCTCAACATTGCTGATCATCAGGGAAATGTAAATTAATACTATAGTTAGGGACCACCTTACCACAGCCAGAACAGCCACTATTACAAAGGCAAAAAAAAAAAAAAAAAAAAAAAGACGGCATGGGTGTGGTCAAAGGGAACACTTATACATTGCTGGTGGGAATGTAAATTAGTACAACCTCTTTGGAGAATAGTATGAAGATTTCTCAAAGTAGTAGAAAGTAGATTTACCATTCAATCCAGCAATCCCACTACTGGATATCTATCCAAAGGAAAAGAAGTCATCATATCAAAAAGTCACCTGCACGTGTATGTTTATTGCAGTATAATTCATAACTGCAAAGATATAGAACCAACATAAGTGCCCATCAACCGATGAGTGGATAAAGAAAATGTGGTATGTATACACCATAGAATACTACTTAGCTGGAAAAAAAAAAAAAAAAAAGAAATAATGTGTTTCATAGCAACCTGGATGGAACTGGAGGCCATTACTCTAAATAAAGTAACTGAGGAATGGAAAACCAAATACTGTTATGTTCTCACTTATAAGTAGTAGCTAAGCTATGGGTATAAAGGCAAACAGAATGATATAGTGGACGTTGGAGACTTAGAAGAGGCAGGATGGGAAGAGGGTGTGAGATAGAAAGCTTCATATTGGGTACAATGTACACTACTCACGTGATGGGTGCACTAAAATTCCAGACTTCAGCACTATGCAATTCATCCATGTAACCAAAAACTATTTGTACCCAACACAAATAAAAAATTGAAATAAAAAATTAAAAAATAAAGAAAACAGAGGTCCAAAGAAACAGTAAAGGCAATCTCATCACTCCATTATATAACAGGAAATAACTCTATGAAAAAACCTTTTAAGCTGGTTTCTGCTCTTACAGTTTTACAAACTTTATTTACTTTTATAGCATTCAGTTGGCAAAGGTACATATAGACAAGCATGATATGATGGCCTTTTTAAATTTTTATTTTATTTTTATTTTTTTGAGACGGAGTCTTGTTCTGTCGCCCAGGCTGGAGTGCAGTGGCGTGATCTCGGCTCACTGCAAGCTCCGCCTCCCGGGTTCACACCATTCTCCTGCCTCAGCCTCCCGAGCAGCTGGAACTACAGGCGCCCGCCACTATGCCTCGCTAATTTTTTGTATTTTCAGTAGAGACAGGGTTTCACCATGTTAGCCAGATGGTCTCGATCTCCTGACCTCGTCCTCGTGATTTGCCCACCTCTGCCTCCCAAAGTGCTGGGATTACAGGCGTAAGCCACCGCGCCAGGCTCAGTCTTTTTTTTTTTTTTTTTGGAGACAGGGTCTCACTCCCCTCACCCACACTGAAGTGCAGTGGCGTGATCCTGGTTCACTGCAGCCTCAACCTCTCTGGGCTCAGGTGATCCTCCCACTTCAGCCTTCTGAGTAGCTGGGACTACAGGCACGTGCTGCCAAGCCCAGCTAATTTTTGTATTTTTTTGTAGAGATGAGGTGTCACCATGTTGCCCAGGCTGGTCTTGAACTCCCAGCCTCAAGTAATCTGCTCGCTTTGGCCTCCCAAAGTGCTGGGATTACAGGTGTGAGCCACCGTGCCCAGCCATGATGGTCTATTTCTATGTGTAAAGTCATGTATTTGTCTGTGCCTTAGAAAACTAAGGTTATAACTGAGTCATTTTTATTTTAAGCTATCCATAACTATTCACAGAAACTAAACAAGAATTACTCAGTACTTTTCATTAGGGCCTGAAATCTGGCAAATGTTGCATTTGGTTATACCAGTAAGAACACAACCATGGATTAACGACTGTAAAATCTTATTGCTAGTCTCCAGTAATTTCTGACAGACTTTTTTAAAAGTGGTACAACTGCATTTTCCCAGCAATTCACTTAAGCCACACAAGTTTATAGTAATTTTTAAAGGATTAAATAGTAAGTTATGCAATTCTATTTTGGATTAAAATTACTTATCTATGCATATACAAAATGTACATTTTATGTGACTATTCTCTTATATACAGAGTGCTTAATTTAATCACACTTGTTTTTATCAACATCAGAATAAAAAGGTTAAAAGTTTTTAAGGTATACTCTACCTGACAAATATTTCACTTTTGCTATTAGGAAGACGGTTTGTAGAAGACCTGGAACAGTTCTTACTACGGTCTCCAGGACTGAGACACAACGCCTGAGAAGTGGACAAAGAGGTTGCCCAGGACTTGCAGGCTAAACAAAACAAATCAGCAGATCATTTTATAAGTGTAAAATAATATTTAGCTAAAAATAAACATATATTAATTTTAGTATAACTAACCAAACTATACATATTTTTCTAAAATTTCTTTGATTTCACTTATTTCATAACATCTTTACTATGACTTAACTAATACTAATTTATTTCCCTGGGATCTATGAACACACAATACAAATAATGGCTCTTATTCAGCAAAATAATTATGAAACTATTATACAATTACTAAATGGATAACATATCAAGTGAGTATATCTGTTCAAAACTTTTATCAGATAAATATATCTGTTAAAGGAAAGATAACTGAGAGGTAGAGTTTCTTGCTAGAATTGACACAGTCAAGGCAGTAAGTGTTCAAATTCTAGATATGCCTTGTGATTTGCTCAATTCAATTACTCTCATTATCCCCTAGAGTACTGTGAAGCCAGTTTTTAAAGAATTCAGATTTCCCCCACTGGTAAACAGAAGGTAGAACATTCACTATATTAAACTAAATGTCTCATACCTTTACATTCCCCACTCTTCAGCCTGGCATGTTTTAGACCCTCAAAGTTTTCCTTTCAATTAATAATGAGTATGATAATTAAAGTGATACTAGAACACTGCTTAATTCTTTTCACTGTTTCTTATTCTTATAATGGCTGTCTACCCAACCAACCTTTATCCAATGGTCATCCAATCACAAGTTTAGTACTGTGATATCAGAATTTAAATATAAAATGTTCATCCCTCCTGCTTTGCCTTACTACGGCTGTTTCTTTATATGAGGCTGATCCTCTCCACCCCACGCCCCCTGACACATAAGATCTTTAACTGGACTGTGCCTTCTTATGGAAAATCACTCCTATAACGAGCCATTATTACTAAAAAGAAAGTGCTACAACTTACACACACACAATATATCGCTCAAAAAGATAATCAGAATATGACTACTATTGCCTAGAATACTTCAATTTCTTTAAATTCTTCACATATAATCTATATAATAAAATTTAACACTCTATGACACCTATACAGTTCTACTGGTAGTTTCTTATTTAGTTTTGCTTCTTTTATAGGCCTAAGGGTTTTTATGTGTCTTGAAGATAAGATTTTTATGCTTCTTTGCACAATAATAGATACACAGCAAATAGTTTAAAAATATGTATTTTTTTCAGCCTAAGTAAAAATAGTGAAAGTGTAAGTGATGGTGAGGTTCTGATAACGTTCTTTGTCACCTGCTAAGAATGAGTTATTGAGAACCATCATTTTACTGCAAACAATTTCAATGTGCAATCATAGAAAAAATAGTTATGCAGACAATCTTTAAGATATCATTTGTTCAACTAAAATTCTAAACAAAACTATGTCTATGAAAGGGTCAAAGAAGTAGGAACAGAGCTAAAGAGACAATTCTGCCTTTCTCATATTTCCCTATGAAAATAGAATCACATATGCTGATTACTTTCTATCATGCTGGTAAAGGAAAACAGAATTTCCTGGTAAAGGAAAATAGGATGTCTAGTTGAACTAGAGACCCAACAACCACTTAATGCATTATTTCTTGTTCTATTACAGTTTATTCTCAGCACATCTGATAGAGAAATCCATTAAAACACTGGGTTAAAGTGTTGACTTGCATCATGCTGGAAGCCTTTTGGTGACTCCCCATTGTATCCCACTGTACTCAGAATTAAAGCCAAAGGAGTTATAAGAACTGCTATGGCCCTAACTGGGCTCGTCTCCTTGGGATAACCTCATCTCTGACTACTCTCCTCCTCCTCATCCTGCCCCAGCCACATTTGTCTCCTCGAGCCCCTTTGGGCTTCTGTACCAGCTGCTCCCATTGTCCGAAACACTCTACCATATTTTCACATGTTCTGTGATGGTTAATACTGTCAACTTGATTTTACTGCAGGACGCAAAGTCTTGATTCTGGGTGTGTCTGTGAGGATGTTGCCAAAGGAGATTAACATTTGAGCCAATAGGCTGAGAAAGGCAGACCCACCCTCATTTGGGTGGGCACTGTCTAATCAGCTGCCAGCATGGCCAGAATATAAAGCAGGGAGAAAAACATGAAAAGACTAGACAGGCTTAGCCTCCAAGTCTACATCTTTCTCTCATGCTGGATGCTTCCTGCCCTTGAACATCAGACTCCAGGTTCTTCAGCTTTGGGACTTGGACTGGCTTCTTTGCTCCCCAGCTTACAGACAGCCTACTGTGGGACAATGTGATCGTGTGAGTTAATACTCCTTAATAAACTCCCATATGTATATAAGGAGTATATATATAAACTCCCATATATATACACACACATACTATTAGTTATATACACTATTCATTTTATATATATATATTTTATTAGTTTTATATATATATACACACACACACACACACAGCCTATTTTTAAGTCTTTGTTCAGATCTTACCCTCTTCATGAGGCCTATCCTGACCAGTGTATCTAAAATCACCATCATCCCACCATGCTCTATTATTTTCTCCTGTCATTTTCTAAACATAGTATACAATTGACTTCATTATATTATCTGTCTCCTCCCGTTGGAATACATGCCTCAGGGGAAAGGAATGTAGTTTGTTTTACATGGGTATTTCCCCAGCTCCAAGTAGAGTGCTAGGTACTCTATAAACATTCATAGAATGAATCCTGAATACTAGATTAATACTGAAAAAAACGTATTCTAACTTCCAAGCAAGTGAAATGGATTATGACTGGGGAGTCTGAGGTCAATCCCAGGTACAATTCTCTGAGGGTTTAAGTTTAAAAAATAAATAGCAATGAAAGCCTAGAAAAGGACATGATAATCGAAAAGGCTGTATGGGTTCCCTAAGGGAAGGTCATTTTCCTTATTTCCCATGTTAACACAGTTACCAAGGCTGTAGATCAGGGAGAATGCTAAGAAGTTTGCTTTCAGCAATGGAATGCTTGATAGTGCCTGCCCTGATATCCCTGTGTTGAATGTGAGCTGAATACAGTAAAGTTAGGACGTCTGTATCTGCTTACTATCTGTAATAAGAGTGCTGACTAATAAATCCACATCAATTTGGAAAGAACTCTCTGGTAGTACAACATAGGGTTTTATCTTCAGGTCTACTCAAAACTTGGAAGAGAACATTATAGTAACAGTTATCTCAGAGCTAGATAAAGCAGATGACAGATGACAATAAAGATCCATTTAAAATAGGTGACAATCATGATCCACAAGGAATATGATAACATGGAATGGATATGATAACATGGAATGGATATGATAACATGGAATGAATCTGAATTCATTTCATGAGATGAATCTGAAAAGATAAAATTTCATAGAATAAATGTAGAGTCCTACATTTGAGTCCAAAGGTACAACAAGAGACCGAAAGTTTTTAATTAACTGTTAATTCAATAGAGGTAATTAATGTAATGTGATTTATAAAAAGAAAGTTGGATGGACTTCCGGAATAAGGGAGGAAAAGGTCTATTCTAGTTCTTGCAGGTCAAATCCACATCTGGAATAGTGAGCTTAATGAGAGGAACAGACAAAATAAAGAATTATCATCAGATTCACAAACAGAATTCTCAAAACGATTTCATATAAAAAATAAATGGCCGGAAACCTGGAGTTGTTTAGTGGAACATGAAAACTAATTGCCAATATCTGAAGGTCTGTTTAATGAATGAGGAATGATCCTTGCTCTAAGCAACTGGACTTGCTCTATGTCAATCCAAGGAGCAGAAGGAGGACCAGTAAATGGTCCTTTTTTTTTTTTTTTTTTTTAAACCAAAAGCAGAGTTTGACTTAACACAGGAAATACAGGCTAACAATCATAGTTATATGATAAGAACTTCATTTCTAAGTATGTCCAGATGTGGGATAGGCACTTGACAGTGATGTTACAGACTGGATGCAAATATAATGTAGGTGTCTGAATTAGATGACTTTTAATATTTCTTTAAACTGAAGATTTTAAGATTTTATGAAATACAAATGAATATCTGCAAACCAATACTTTCAGTAGTTGACAGCAGTCATTACTTAAAACAGTCTGATTAAAAGCAATTTCAACTAACATAGATACAAATACTACCATTTTAAGATGCCGATATAGTCTAATGCATCAAAGAAAACTTTTAAGTTCTTTCATAAAACATCATGTAAATGCATCCTTGAAAGTAAGTCCCATAATTACTTACCTGCATTGGACAGAAGCTCAGATATTCCGTAACAATTTCTAACAAGAAATCAGGATTTAGCTTTTCAAAATACTGTATGCCAAGAGGCAAACCTTCAATTTGTGAAAAATGAGTGTCCAGGACATCATTTAACAGATTAATAACTTCTTCTTGTCGTTTATTTTTCTTCATGGCAAGAACTGCATGTAAATAGATTAATTCCTAGAAAATAAGTAGTTTTCATAAATTATTCCATTTAGCTATAAAGCCATTTATTTCTACTCAGATTTCAAATGCATATAATGTGCTACTGATATGCAATTATTTGTTCAAACTCAAGTATTAGCTTGAATAGACTTTCAGAATCATTCGGAAGAATAAAGTTTCATTTTGCATGGAGGTAAATTAATAAATGCAATTACATATTAAAATTAGTGTACACTAGTGCTTGCCAGCCATTACAAAACAATAAGACTGATTTATAATTTCATATTTTATAAACAGCTAGCATCGACCATCTGATAAAATAAAATACTGTACCGCAGATTTTCCAATGGACTGCTGAATTTCATTTAAAAATTCTAGCTGCTGATCTGCATCCTGTAATTGCCCTTCTATCAGCTGACATTGGATAAATCCTAAAATCAAACAGGAGAAAGACAGTCAAAGTCCACACCAATTCAGGCATGCACTCTTCAAGCTAACATGACAACATTAATAAAACACGTTTTCCCCTATCACAATACTTTAACATTTTAGATTAAAAACAACAAAAAGAAAGAAAATGAAAAGAGTGAAAAAAAAAATAAAATGAGTAGCCTTGGACCTTATAAAATCATTTACTGAAGAATTCATAATTTATAGGAACCACTTATATAAATCTGTTCTCTCAAGATATTATTTGTGAATTAAAAATTTTATTTTTAAAGACATGACTTTTTCGAATCTGGGCAGTAGAGAACAATTTAAGTTTAGAAAACCACAAAATACTTGTGTTCTTCTCTAATGGCAAGTTAAAAGCAATTGCTACTTGTATCTGTATTATAAATATTTATGAAAACAGTTGTCATACCAACTAGGGCAGACACACTAGTCTCATCAAGTGTCATGGCGGTCTTATACCACTTCAGTGCCTCTTTAACTCTTCCTTGTAAAATCATTTGGTATCCAAGTTCTGTAGCAAATTCTGATTGCTGAGGGTTTAAACTAAAAGCTCTCTCAAGTAACGTTTGAATTTTTTGAAGAATGAGTTGACTACGTCCACACTAAAAAGAAAAAAAGATTATGTAAGATTTCAAAGTCAAACATTTCTACCAAGACTGAAGGATTATTTTTTCTAAATATATATATTATTTGTACTTCACAGCAGTGATGAAAAAGAAAAAAAATAATAATTAAGGAAAAATAAAACTTTCCTATTATCTACACAATGCATCAAGAGTTTATATTCTATCAGAACTTATATATCCTAATGAACATAATGCTTTTACCCAATAACTAGTATGAAAAGTACACTTCTAATGATGTCACTACACAAACATATTTTTTTGAACTCCTTTTCCAAGCTGTCTCACGACTGTTTTATAAACAAGAAAACCATTATTTTATGGTTACATGTGTATGTGTGTGTGTGTATGTGTGTATAATATACATATGTTTTTTCTTATTGAATAAAAAACTAGGACTAGGATCTGTTTTCCCCCTAAACACTAGCTATGCCACCAGTGAGAATATTTTAAAAGATCATGCCTTAGAATCTTCTTGAAAAAAATTTCAAGAAATAGCAGTGTTGTTAGAATAAGTACATAACTTTTCAAGACAACAATCTTTAATAGTAAAATACTTATTCAAATGTTTGAACCAACTTATATAATTTTTATAAGCTTAGTAAAAAAGTAATTGAAATAATGTGTCTAGGACTATGGTAACCGAAAAAGGTAAATACCTCCTTAATTCAAACTTTCGTTATAGCACAGAGTTTTCTTCCTCTAAAGTTTATACAATCTGATATCTTTGTTTTTAAATAAGAAAATTCAGTATAGTCATGTCATTTAACAATTAATATCCTTTATTTTTTTCTTTCAACTTTATGCTTGCTAATTATTTTAACCTTCTTAGTTTAATGAACTTTTCAATATTGTCATTCCTTGTATTGATTTCGAGATTCTATTGTATATTTCTATTTCATTCTTGATTACCTTCTTTTTACTGGGAGCTTATAATAAAAACATTTCTTTCCTATTGTTTTTAAAAAAATAAGCTACCAACCATTTCCTCCACCAAAATGGTCTTTTATACACTTTAAAATTTTTTAAAAATAGTTTTAAAAAACAAAAGCTAAGAGCAATCCTGGTCATAAATCTATGCTCTGATGAAAATAAACCACCTTCTATTTCCTTTGCCTGGAAGGCACTTGGCTATGCTTAAAAGATCAATAAGTGGCATTTCCTCCACAAAGCCTCTATCAGGGCTTCTTATAGCTGGAAACCACATCTCCTCTAAACTGCCTTTCTTAGGAGTATGTCATATATTTAAATACATATTTGCACTCTAGGCCATATGCTCTTCCCTGCTTCCACCTTTTCCACTTATTTTATGCCCTCTACTATAGATAACAGAGCTCTGGTACATGGTAGGCACTCTCACAGTTCTGCTGAAGGCGAGTGTAATGTTATAGAAAAGTTGAGCATTCTGTGGTTCCATGGCATCCAATGCATTTCCCAAGTTTTCCAGCTTGGTGGAAGCCTAAAACAAAAGCAACTGGTATTAACTTTAAAATACACTAAGTAAAAACAACATAATACATGCACATATATGCTAACAAAGCATAACCCGACTAGTATTTTAAAAGACCTTTGCTTTTATATATTCCTCCTCCTCCAATGGATTACATGTTATAAAACATATTTAAGGTTCTAACAAACTCAGTAATTATAAATGTGTTTTAGAATGTGTTTCTTTAATACTTGTTATTGAATGGAAACCTTTGGATAGGCAAAGACACCCATAATATTTCATTAACTTTACATGCCTAGCTCCCCCTCCAACAGTTAATTCATGAACAAATGAAATATGAATGATAATGTATTTACAAATTATATGAGATCAGCCCTTCAGTTGCCTCTATAGACTGGTTTATAATCAAAATATTTTCTAGAATAGAAAAAATTATTACGGTACTTACTACAAGTAATTTCAATGCCTGGAAAATTTACCCCTACTAAGATACTCCTAGTATTTACTGAAGTATCTATCAGGCACTGTCACATTAACCAATTTAACCACACTAAACACAGTGCAAATCTACTACATGTTATACACTATTTCCTTCAGATTAGAGTTTGGCACTCCATGATCCAATCTACAGTCAATGTGTTCACTACTACAGAAACAGATATACTTTATTATAAGGTACAATGGGGTTTTATCCTAAGCCCACTTAATTTTTGCAAATTCAGTTAAATTGTAAATATACTATAAATTACATTTTGCATACATATTTTTTCATATCTAGTATCACTGGTTACATTAATCATACACAGGAGTTTCATACAGAAAGCCATATATACTATAATTAATGATTTAAGGGATTTTCAAGGGTAATGTTAATCGTATAATATTTTTGCTTTACTAATAGACTTCAGAAGCTGACTTCTTTGTTAAGGTATAGTCTCATAATCAACTAAAAACTACCATGACATATAGTCTAAAAGAGAACTTCAAGGCTTTAATGTATATGCATATGCACACACGTGTGTGTGTGTATGTGGGTGTGTATGTGTAATGAAATATATTTTTTAATATAGGAAACTTAAATAATACAATGCCACTTACCTTCTCTATATCCCCCTCCCTACACACATAGTAGAGTGCCTGCATTCTCAGTGCTTCCACATTTTGGCTATCTTGGAGCAGCAACCTGCAGGAAAACAATTTAGTTAATGTCAAAATAAATTTATATATTTTCTTTTATTTGAGGGCATGAAAAGTTGGTTTGCTTGCCTCACTATTCCACTGATCAAAATAAGTAATTTTCATTAGTAAAATGATATCTGCTTTGTGAAACTTATCAACTTTATTATTTAAACAAATAAAAGTTTCTGGAATTTAATTTTTAATATGTTTTTAAGAGATATGAATAGATTATACTAGTCTCATTAAATCTTGTGGCAATCCTAAATAAAGTATTAGCTAACTATATATAACAGCATAGTAAAAGAATAATTCACTTTAACCAGGCTGATTTATTACAGGAATTCCAGGAATGCAAAGCTGGGTCAAACGTTACAATACCTACTAATATTATTCACAACAACAGATTCCTATGTGATAAAAACAAATGAGAAAATATTACATTAAAAAATCCTATTAATAAATGGAACAAAAAGCAAAAAGAAAAAAATAACAAGCATAAACTTAAGAAACATGCAAAAGCTATAAAATTCCTATGAAACTGTATTCAGGGACATTTTTCAAAAGAACTGAACCAAAAAGGTAACGCCCTAGACTTCTCTTATCATGGATGATGTGGTACACATCACAATTACTGGTTCTAGCTTTTTAACCCTCCCTGAGTACGTGTCTTCTGCCATGTAACTAACTACAAAAGTTGGTGTACCCTACTGCTTCTTGACTAGGGACTTGGACATTTTTCTTATATTGGCCAATGGAATGTGGGCAGGAATAGCAGTGTACCAGGCTAAATTTTAGAGGCACTGCATATTTCTGTTCATTCTCTTGCACCTGCTATCAGTATAGGAAGAATTTCCTCTGAGTAGCGGCTGCCACTTGTTGTGAGTCCAGGGGAATACACTCCTGGAGGTGACAAAAGTCCAAACTGCAATGATGTGCCACACTCACCCAGCTGGATTTGAACTGAAGCAGGGCCCCAGCCAAGCCCTGCCTGAGATCAGCAGACCCTTGATGACCCACAAAAATGTGAGGAAAGAATACTTATTATTATATGCCCTGACATTTGTGGTTGTTTGCTATACACCAATAGCGGCCTGATATAATAATGCTCATTTTTGGTTAAGAAAAATTTTTTTCCCACAAATGACTACAAATTTAATGCAATTCAAACCAAAATCTTCTATGGTTTCTTTTTTATTATTTTGTAAATTGATTATAACAGTCAAGAGCAAAAAAAAGAGACAACAAAACTGTTGTAAGAGAAACATGGTGAAACCCTGTCTCTACTAAAAATACAAAAAAATTAGCAGGACGTGGCGATGGGTGGCTGTAATCCCAGATACTCGGGAGGCTGAGGCATGAGAATCGCTTGAACCCAGGAGGCCGAGCTTGCAGTGAGCCAAGATTGCGCCACTGAACTCCAGTCTGGGCAACAGAGCAAGATTCTATCTCAAAAACAAAACAAAACAAAAAAAAAAAACAAAAAACCATGATGGAGAACTTGCGATAAAAATTATCAGAGTCCATCAAAAAGGAGAAAATAGGTTCACTTAAAAAAAAAAAAAGCATATTTAGAACCAGTTATATACCAAAGACAAGACCTTTTAGCATATGAAAAGTTGCTCAATCTCAACACAATAAAATAAATGAAAATAAAAATAAGACACCTCTGTTTCAGATGGCTTGGAAAACAAAACAAAACAAAAAAACACACACACTGAAAATGGCCAGAATTGGTGAGGATAAGGTAAGGGAACATTCAATAGATTACTGGTAGGAGTGTAAATTAGTACGATTTCCTAGGAGAGCAATGTGGCAGTGCCTATCAAAATTTTAAATTTATATACTTAAGGCAGAGACTACAATTTGTCATCTCCTCAAATCCATTCTCTCCTTATTTGCTTGGGCACGTGGCCAGTCAACACTTCCTAGACATCTTTGCATTTAGAGGTGGTCAACGTGAAATAAAATAATACATTCCATTTTTGGGCCTGGGCTTTTATAAAAAGTGGAATGACTTCTCTACATTATCTTTCCCTTTCTGCCAGCTGTTATGAGGTCTTGGGAGATGGCAGGATTGCAAGATGGAAGGAGTCTAGGTCTGTTAAAAGCAGTGTGGAGCAAAGCTGCCTGATCACTTCTAACATTTACCCAAAACAGTTATATATGAGAAAACATTCTTCTATTATACTGAATCATTATATGTTTAGATCTACTTTTGTAGCAGCTTAGCCCACCCTAACAAATACAGTATCTTGGATTCAACAATCTCTCCTTTGGGAAACTTCTCTGCATATATAGTCCTACCTGTGTTCAAAGAGGTATGTGTGTATGCGTGTGTGCACACCGCACTATACTGAACAGTGAAAAATTGGAAACAGCTTACGTGCATACCAATGGGGAGAGATTAAATAAATTATTTGTGTTTCCAATTCACAGATTGCTACTCAGTTTTAAAATGATTAGGGAAAGGAAGAAATAAATAGATGTTCACAGATGACATGAACATCTATGTAGAAAATCTAAAAGAATCAATTTAAAAAACTCTTGGAATCAACAAGTGATTATAGCAAGATTGTAGGCTATGAGGTTAATATATAACATCAACTGCTTTCCTATGTCTAGCAATGAACAAGTGGTATATGAAATTAAAAACACAGTAACATTTACATTAGCACTCCTTAAAGTAAAATACTTAGGTACACACAAATCTAGCAAAATATGTGCAAGATGTCTATGAGGAAAATTTTAAAATTCTGACAAAAGAAATCAAAGAAAAACCAAATAAAGGGAGAGAGATTCCATGTCATGGATGCAAAGACAATATAAGATGTTAGTTCTTCCCAATTTGATCTATAAACTCATTCAATGCAATCCCAATCAAAATCCCAGCAAGTTATTTTGTGGATATTGACAAACTGATCCTAAAGTTTATACAGAGTGGCAAAAAAAAAACCCAGAATAGCAACATACTATTGAAGGAAAAGAGCAAATTTAGAAGTCTGACATTAGTTGACCTCAAAACTTACTATAAAGCTTCAGTAATCAAGACAGTAGTGTGGTATTGTTGAAAGAACAAACAGGTCAATGGAACAGGGTAGAAATCACAGAAATAGCCCCATATAGATAGTAAACTGATCTTTGACAAAAGAGCAAGGACAATACAATGGAGAAAAGACACTCTTTTCAATAAATGGCACTGGAAAAACTGGACATCCACATGGAAAACATGAATATGGATACAGACCCCACCTTCTTCACAAAAATCCATCTGAAATAGATCACAGAGCTAAATGTAAAACATAAAACTATAAAATCTCTAGAAGATAATACAGGAGAAAATCTGATGGCCTATGGTTTGATGATGACATTTTAGATACAACACAAAAGGCATAGTTCATGAAAGAAAGAGGTGATAAGCTGCACTTCATTAAAATTAAAAATTTCTGCTCTGTGAAAGACAAGCCACAGACTGGGAGAAAATATTTATCAGATAAAGATATACCTGATACAGGATGGTTTTCCAAAATATACAGAGAACTCTTTAATCCAAAGAATAAGAAAACAAACAACCAATTAAAAGATGGGCCAAAGACCTTAACAGACACCTAACCAAACAAGATATACAGACTGCAAACAAGCATATTTAAAAATGCTCCACGTCATATCACCAGGGAAATGCAAATTAAAATTAAAATAACAATGAGATACCTCTAGAAACCCATTAGAATGGCCAAAATCCAGAACACTGGCAACATCAAATGCTGATGCAGATGTTTTAAAGCAAGAGAAACTCTCATTCATTGCTGGTGGGAATATAATATTGTATAACATCTTTGGAAGATAGTTTGGCAGTTTCTTACAAAACTAAATATGCTCCTACCATATGATTCAGCAATTATGTTCCTTGGTATTTGATCCAAAGGAGTTGAAAACTGATGCCCATACAAAAACCTGCACAAAGTTATAGTAGCTTTATTCATAAATGCCACAATTTGGAAGCAATCAGGATGTCCTTTCAATGGATAAACTGTGGTACATCCAAACAATGAAATATTATTCAGTACTAAAAAGAAATGAGTTATCAAGTCATGAAAAGACATGGAAGAAAGTTAAATGCATAATACTAAATGAAAGAAGTCAATCTGAAAAGGCTACATATTGCATTATTCTATATTATAGACACTCTAGAAGAGGCAAAACTATAAAGGCAGTAAAAAGAGCAGTGATTGCACGGAGTTGGGGAGATGGAGGGATATACAGTGGATACACAATAAAGATAATTTTTAGGGAAGTAGAAATATTCTGTATCATACTATAATGGTGGATACATGTGATTACACATTTGTCCAAACCACTAGAATGTACAACACCAAAAGTGAACTGTAATATAAATGATGGGACTTTAGGTGACTATGGTGTAAGTTCATCCACTGTAACAAATGTACCACTCTGGTGGGAGATGTCGGTAATTAGGCAGACTATCTATGTGTGGAGGCAGGAATGTATGGGAAATCTCTGTACCTTCTGTTTAATTTTGCTGTGAGTATAAAAGTACCCTAAAAATACTGTTTATTAAAAAACAATTTGGTGTATCTATGTGAATAGGTATAAAATGATATCTATGGAACACTCTCTTAAAGAGAAAAACAAGTTTAAAAGTACATTATGAGTCTATTTCTTACTTTTAAAACACCCTCAAAATATAAACATGTTTTAAAAATATATAGAAACCACACACACACACACACACACACACAGCACCTAGAAAAAAAAATCTTGACAGATACATACATCAAAAAATTACTAGTGCCCAAATTGTGGCCTTCAAATATCATTTCACACTAAAAGAGATTAGATTGCCCTGAACAAATGACTGGTACCTACTTGGGGAAGTAATACACAAAATGAGCCTGGACAGCTTGTCATACCAAATAGCAAAGTAACTATCAAAGACTACTAGGATCGTGTCAAAAGGACTTAAGAACAACTTGAGGAAGCTCCTAATAGTCGGAGATAAGACTGTACAATTATAATGACTGAAATGTCCAGAAGCACTCATCTAAATCCATGGCATGTAAAACAAACAAACCTAAGCCACTAATCAATTACCAATGAAGGATGCTAAGGAATTCTTGGCATTTTTTTTTTTAAACCTGGAAATAAAGGAAAAGACTTAAGCACCTTATCCTATTTTTCTTATATGAACTACACCACTCAGTAAGTAACCAGGAGATGAGAAGTTTTTCTTTATAGGTATTCTAGCTAAGAAACAAAGAAAGAATGATAGAATTCAAATGTAATCCTACTATAATCCCTAAGAATCAAGCACTTAGGTATTGAGCATGAATAACTGCTGATACCACAAAAAGAGAGAGACAAGCAGACATTCTGTCACTGTGATGAAACACAACAGTACCACTCATGAAGTAATTGCCAAAACAACAAAACTGAATGTGAATTTAACCAAACCTCCAGATCCAACCACCAACTACAGAGGATAAAGCAACAAGTTATACTACACCATGGCAGACAAACAACAAAATCCAGATCATGGAAAATGCTACAGGACAAAACACTGGTTTCTTTACCTTAAAAAGAAGGCAAGAAGAAAAAGAGAAGGGAAACAGGGAAATAGGAAGGCAGGAAGAAGGAGGGAGGGAGAGGGAAGAGGGGAAGGAGAGAGATAGGAAGGGAGAGAGAAAGAAAGAGTGAGAAAGAACTTACAGAGACTGGGAGAGAGCCTAGAGACTTTAAAGATATAAACCAATCACAATATGTAGACTTATTTGGATCCTGATTAAAAAGTAATTTATTTAAAAAACACAATATTTGAGACTATTGGTAATTTGAACACTGGATATTTGATATTAAAAAACTATTTTTAATTTTTTATATGTGATAATGATATTGTCATGTTGTAGAGGGAAAAGAATTATCCTATTTTTTCAATGCATCTTGTGATATTTACAAATGAAATGATGCAGAGTTTTGAATTTGCTTCAAACTGAAAATTAAACCCAGGAAGCAAACGGGGGTTTAGTCATGTGGTGATGGTAGCTGGGGGCAGGAAACAGATAAGAGTACCTCATGATGCTATTCTGTCTGCTTTTACATAAATCTGAAATTCTTCATAATAAATGATAGATGATCTTAGCAAAGATGTTACCAAGATGTTCGGTCCTGAGATAGCCATTAATATTTTGTCAGATATGGATGAAAGTTAGACATGCTTGCAAGTCACTTATTCTGAAGATTCTAAGACTATAAACCTTGATCCACACTGAAGTAAAGGTGACTTTCTATGCCATTTATACTTCATTTGTATCTTGAAAGGATCTTGCCTATTGTTTGCATGAGAAGTTCTATTAAGACATTCTGATTTTAAAGGTATATTTGTATTACCTATGAAATTTACTTTTCTGTGATTTCAGTATTAAGTGACATGAATTCATCCATTAGAAAGTATTGATTTGTGACTCAAATACATTTATTCTTGATCTCATGCCTTTAAATCACATCTATGTGTCAGTGACTCCAAAATATTAGCTATAGCCTAGGCCTCTCTCGAGAACTCCAGATTCAGACATACAGCTGCCTGCCCATACATCCATCTCTACTTTGACTTCTCATAGGCATTTCGAAATTACAATGTTGAAGGCTAAACTCCTTCCCTGCCCTGAAACCTTCTTTTTCCATAATCATCCTGTGCAGCTGAAGCAAACGGCATCCTCTAGTACAAGTAGTGGGTAAGAGCACAGAGTCTGGGACTAGAGTGCTCTGGATTTGAATCCTGACTCCACCACTAAGTAACTGTGTGGCTTTGGAGAAACTTCTCAACCTCTTTGTACCTTAGTCTATTCAGTTGTAAAACAGAAATACTAATAGTACCTTCCTCTTAGGGTTACCCTGGGAATAAATAGATAGCACTTCCTATGAGCCAGGCACTCTGAACACTTTACAACAGTTCATTATCATCATTGTTGTTGTTATTCTGGTAGTTCAGGCCACAAACCTTGGAATCACCTTAAACTATTCTTTCTCTTACTCCTAAACAAAATTGCTACAGGCTCAGATTCCAATCACTTCTCAAAGCACTTCCACAACTATACTGGGCCAGCCCCCACCATTTCTCAATGATGGCAACAGCTTTCAAAAGGTTCTCCCTGCTTCTGCCTTTACCTGCTCGCCCAGTCTGTTTTGCACATGGCAGAGTGATTCTTTTAAAACAGAATTTAGATGATGGCATTCCTCTACTCAAAACCCTCCAGTAACCTCATGCTTCAGAAGAAAACCTCAAATCCTTATATGGCTGACAAGACCCTTCATCATCTAGCACGGGATCACTCCCACCCTTTGTCTCAGACCTCACACCCTACTCACCTCTCTTACTCCTTCCCACTCCTCAAACATATGACATGTGCTCCCACCTCAGGGACTCCGCATTTGCTTTTCCTTCTTTCTGCAAAGTCTTCCCTCAAACATCTGCAGGGCTTACTCCCTTACCTTCTTTAGAAGATGGCTCAAAGGTCTCAGCCGTCCATGACCATCCCATAAGACCGAACTCCTCAACACTCCCCATCTCTTTCTTGGTTTATCCTTCCCCCGTAGCACTTATACTTTCTAACACATACTACAGAATATACTTATTTGGTACGCTTAGTATATGGTTCCTCTCGCTTGAATATAAGCTTCATGACCACAGGGATATTGGTCTGTTTGCCTAAAGAGAGTGTCTGTCTTAAAACAGGAATCAAATATTTATGTAAATCAATAAATTCAATGTTTAAAAGCAGTGTGACTTTAAGTATTTTCTTGGTTCCACACTGTTTGAAAACAATCAAATTTAAAAACTCTTATGAAAAAAATTCACATAGATTTCGCTTTTTCTCAAAATTATAACCAAATCCAAAGAGACTTGTGTCAACTTTTATTACTTAACCGTTGTGCTGTCTCAACCGTTTGGTCCCAATCCTGCAAGGCTAGTTGTAATTTCATTTTCTTAACAAAAGCGGGAAGGAAGCTTGGAAAGTTCACGATTATCTGGTTCACAGTCTCCAGGGCACCTGAATAATTCTGGCGCATCTCAAGGCATTGTGCCTGATGGAAGAGAAAAAAAGGTGCAGAGCAGGCTGAGTATGAGCATTTAATACTTACTGACTTTTCTGTGAGGAGCAGTTACCACTTTTAATGAGACAAACAGTAAGTTTTTGTCAAAACAAAATTTTAAAACATCACAGAATAATACAAATACATTATATAAACTATTGTGTTTTAAAATTTACTTTTAAATGGCTGAAAAACATGATTAAAGGATAAAATTTTTAAAAATGTTCTTGGAAATACCATAAAATAATGTTTCCATTTAGAACAGGAAAATTGTCTTTTTAGATTAAAATGTTTCCAGGAAATGTTCAAGTAGTATCTAAAATTTTAAGAAATTTTAGAAATTTTGCATCTTTTTAAGAAATTATTTTCAGGTTAAAGAATATACGATTTTAAAGAAAAAGCAAAATAAAGTTCAAATAAATCCCTCTACTTCAACATTTTCACTTCTATGAATTATCTGAAGGAAATAACTAGAAAAGACCACAAGGAAGTATATAGATGATATTTATGGCAGAATTGTTTATGTATAAAATAATCCCAAATGTACCTAGAGGAGAAAATTATAGTATATCTATTTAATAAAATGTTAAGTAATCATTAAAAATGATGACCTAAATTTGTAGATGTATATTTACTGACATGAAGAGATATTATATATAATAGTTTAACTGTTTATTTCCAATGGTGATGTTCATTTTGTCATTCAGATGTTACTGTATTTTCTAAAAAAAGTTTTACTATGTTCATTTATTACTTTCATAGTCAGAAAAAATAAAGCTATAAATATAGTTAGTACATTAAAAAGAGATGATGAGGCAAATTTTTATCCAACAGCTTTTCTTTAAGAGAAGAAAAATGATCAAGACAAGTGTATGGCCAATTTCTACAGCAGTGCCATTAGGTAAAACTTGAGGCCTGAACAAGATGTCCAACGGGCTTACTGTCCACACAAAGTGACAGGAAAAGTGATGTGGAGACATCAACAAAAGTCAACACATGAATCCTCTCCCCTTTCTTTTTAATCCCTCCAAATTACTGCTTATCTAACAGACTGTTGTTCCCAACTCATAATTTCTTTTTGCTGAGTCAAAAAAAAAAATTAAGGCATTTAGAAAGCATCAATGGGGATGGAAGAAAGGGTCCTAATTAAATATTTCCACCCATCAATGAGTTCTAAAGACTCATCCCTCAAAATGTATGTCCAATCATGTTATTTCTCTGTTCAAAACTTTGTATTGGCTGCCTGTCTCTCTAATTGAAGGTAGAAGCCAAAGGCCTCACAGAACAGGCCCACTACTCCTCCTCATCCCCATCCCACCTTTCTTCCTCAGGCCTTCACTTCTGTTCTCTTTATTCAATCCACTTTGGCCTCCTTGCTAACCCTGAATACGCCTTAAGGTACCTGAACTCATCATCTCCTCTATTTGAAATACTTTCCCCAAGATGCTTGGAGGGCTTTAACCCTCACCTCCTTAAATGTCTTTGCTCAAATGTCACTTTCTCTGACCACTTCATGTAAAATTGAAGTTCATGCCCCAGCTTTTACAGCTGTATTTTCCATTGTACTTACCACCTTCTAATATATTATATAACTTACTTAATTATTTTGTTTATTGTCTGCCTCCATCAGTAGAATACAAGCTCCATAAAAACAGGTTTTCTCTTGCTCAGGGTTTCTAGTATCTAAAGGGACACTTCACATACATAAGACACATGATAAATGCTGAGGAAAGAACGTCTGAACCAAAATAACAACAACAATAACAGTTACAGCTGATCCAGGATTCAGGAACTTTGGCAGGGAATACATTTCTCTAGTGTATTGCTCATCGTCTTATACAAATGCCAGTCCACCTTACAGCTGTGAGCTGACAACAGCATCATGAAAATTATCAACTTTTTTGAGCTACTTGGTTTTGTCAGGTTTCAAACATATTATGAATACATTTTGAAACCTGATTTGTTTACCCTAACTCCAACTCACCTTACCCAGCAGAGCAAAAGTATCATTCCCATCTTGGAGTCCCTCTTCAAAATACTTCAGTGCTTTTTTAGTGTAAGGGTCTTTTCCTCTTGTAATATCAAGCCATGCTTTCAAAACGTGTCCCTGTAAAATGAATAATTCTATTTTTACTTCTTTAGAAATGAAAAGAAATAAATGTTAATGAAAGAGCCTACTGTCATTTTTCTGGCAATTAATAACAAAAAGGACTCTAACAAATATGTTATGAACAATAAAATTCTGTCAGTGAAATCACTTTTGAACCCTTGCCAGCCTAGTATCTTGGGAACTATATTACAAATTTCAGCCTTTAACATTACTATTGAGCTCAATATTAAAATTAAGAAGCTTATCAAATATTCCATTAGTGTTAAAACCATTATTTTCTCTGAGACTTTGCTAGTAATTGATGAATAATAACACTTAAACATGTAATTCAATATATAGATGAGAATTTGTTGTCTCTTTTTGAGCAAACAGTCTAAATGAACTAAGATGAAATAACAGAAGATGTCTTGCTTCACATATCCTAAACATTCAGATGATCTGGCAACTATCTTCTTAACTTCTTTGATTAGTCCATTGAATTTCAAATGACAGGTGAACGGCCTGAAACATTAGAAACTGAAGAACTCATGGATATTTATCTTTACACAAGTCAGTGGGCCAATGGGTTGTAAGACACACAGGATTGAAAAGAAGACAAAAACTGGTTATTTTTCTGTTTAAGGTCAAATAAAAAACTGTGAAATATGCTCTTCTATTTAAAAAATCTAGGTTAACTGACAAATTTATAAATGTTTAACCAAGACTATATACACCTCCCTGTATTTCACCTGAAAATACAGATCAGAACCTTAACCAATGCTATGCACTACATCAGTGCCATTATTTGAATGGTTTTAACTATTGTCTCTGTGTAGATGATTCCCAACCTATATTTCTAGCCCAAAACCTCTTCTAAATTTTTATTTTTCCAGAAATTCATCTGTTATCTCCATCTTACTGTTCTGCCAGAACCAGAAATACAGCATGTCTTAAGTCAGATCACTTCCCTTTAAGATTAGTTTCTTACGCCAATGTATTTTCTATTTATGCTAACTGGTCTCTAATTTATTTAGGCTGAAAGCCTCAAAGACATTCTAATACATGACAACTTGTTATCTTTCCCAACTATTTATCATCAGTTCACAGGTCCTGTGGGTAATTTAAAAATTCTGAACTTTGTACTCACTGTACAATATTTTAGTGTCATGCCTCAAAACCTTCTGCAAGAAAGTACTATCTTTTTTATTTTTGCTGCATTTCAGTTTATCCTCAAGCCACTTCATCCAAGAAACCACTGTTAAATTAATCTTCTGGATTTGCACTCTAATAAAATCACTACCATAATTAAAAGTCTTCAGTAGCCTCTCAAAGAATGTCAAATCAGACACAAATATTTCTAACTAGCAGTCAAGATCCTTCAATTTGTCTCAGTCTACTTCTCCAAGCTTTTCTTCCCTGCTCATTACCAACGTATCCTATGTTCCATCAAATATGAGTATCTCAGTGTACACTGAAGTAACATGTCTCATTTCCATCTATTATTTCTCACCTTGGGAGTATCTACTTCCCTTTTCCATAATCTTTGCCTGTTGAAATTGTATCCTTCTTTCAGGTTTTAGTTCAAATGCTAGTTCCTTCAAAAAAATTCTTTCACATTCTCTTAACACTTATGCATGTGATCTCTCCTTAATTTAAAACAGTGCCTAGCACAAAGTAAGCAAGCAATATATGTTAGCTATTATTTTCTTGCATACTTTAATCACATATCTCTCATATCATCTATCATTTTTCTCACAATATTAGCTGGGGATGTGCTCTATGCCACTACTGGATTATTCATTCATGAAAGTGAAGTTTATATATTATTTTCCTTTACATTATTAACACTACAAATAATGGTGCCTTGTATCTACAGCTGTTCAATAAGGAGAGAGGGAGAAAAGGAAAGAACAAAATATGGAGGGAAGGAAAAAAAAAGGGAGAAAAAAAGAAAGAGAAAAACAGAGGGAAGGAACCAGGCAGGGATCATTTAAGAGTTAGTAGCATAAAACTAACCTTAGAGAATCCCTATTCTATAATACACTATTAACCATATCGATAACCATAAATGGGTTAAAATAAAGCTGTCATTTACAAAGTGGCAATAGAGTGGACAATAATAAAGAACTAAACCACAGATACTACTGGATAGATCAATAACGTAAGCATTTTTAATGTTATTATTTTAAAATCAGAAAAATAGCTACCTGTTTACTACCATCTGACATTTTGATCATTCTGTCAATATATTCTCTTGCTTTATCATGGCGACCAATGTGCCATAAAAATAAGCCTGCATAGTATAAGGCTTTCTCTCCAGCTCCTTTACGTTGTTCCTTCACTCTGGCATCTGATTCCAGAATAGCTTCTCTATCTGGGAGGGGAAAATGATATTAAATAAAAATTAAATTCTGGATCAAGTATTTATAAAAGGTCAGATAATTAACAAGGCAAAAAATTTACTTCTCTCTATAGTGGTACTGTCTAATAGAAATAAAATGCAAGCCATATATATATAACTTAAAATTTTCTAGTAGCCCTATCAAATAAATAGAAGGAAACAATTAAAATTAATCTTAATGTTTTATTTAAGCTAATATATCTAAGATATAATTTCAATGCATCATCGATAGAAAAATTAATGAGATATTTTGCATGCTTTTTTCTTACTAACTGTGAAATGTGGTATTTCATACTAACAGCACATCACAATTAAGATGCTAAATTTTGGCTGGGCGCGGTGGCTCATGCCTGTAATCCTAGCACTTTGGGAGGCTGAGGCAGGTGGATCACGAGGTCAGGAGATCGAGACCATCCTGGCTAACACGGTGAAACCCTGTCTCTACTAAAAATGCAAAAAAAAAAAAATTAGCCAGGTGCAGTGGCATACACCTGTAGTCCCAGCTGCTGGGGAGGCTGAGGCAGGAGAATGGCATGAATCTGGGAGGCAGAGAGCTTGCAGTGAGCCGAGACCACACCACTGCACTACAGCCTGGGTGACAGAGCAAGACTTACTCAAAAAAAAAAAAAAAAAAGGCTACATTTTATTCAAAAATACTTGATTTGTAGTTTTCATAAAACTTATGGTTGAAAAGCAGATTTTTAGACTCAAGTTATTGCGAAATAAGTTTTCTAATAACTGAACCAAGTATCATTTTTAAATTTAAAAAGTAAATTAATTAGAATTAAATCAAATTTTAAATTCAGTTCCTCAAACTTACTAAAAAAGTTGTATATGGCCGGGCATGGTGGCTCACACCTGTAATCCCAGCACTTTGGGAGGCCGAGGTGGGTGGATCACCTGAGGTCACAAGTTTGAGACCAGCCTGGCCAACATGGTGAAACCCAACTAAAAAAAAAAAAAAAAAAAATAGGTGGGTGTGGTGGTGGGTGCCTGTAATCCCAGCTACTTGGGAGGCTGAGACAGGGAGAATTGCTTGAACCTGGGGGATGGAGGTTGCAGTGAGCCTAGATCGCACCACTGCACTCCAGTCTGGGCAACAGAGGAGGTATATGGTCAAGGATCACTGCAATGCACAATACAGCTATAGAGTTTACATCATTTCCAAAATAGAAAGGCTGTATAGGCTAATATTTTTTAATAATAAGACTTGTAAAAATGTATAATGGTTCTAATCACAATTATTAGGAACAGGTCCACTACTGGTACTCAAAGTATTAATACTTCTTAAATACAATTCTAAAATATATAAACATGCCAGTTACTATTATGGGCCAGTAAAAAGATGGCGTAATTGCTGATGTAGTTTAATACTGACTGCTCCCTTAAATAGATAACTCTATTCACTTACATTAAATCTGTATACTCTCTCTCTCTCCTGCTTTCTCTCTCTCTCTATATATATATACACATATATATACACACACATATATATATACACACACACACACATACATATATATATATATATATAAAAGTATCTGCTTAGGACACAGAAGTCAATTATACCCAAACCCTGGATGGAATCAGAATCTGAATCAGCCATGCAATGAGGAAGAAGAAATGTAAGTTGAGGCCCGTGATTCCAACAGTTCTATCTTCCAGGAATGGCTACCAAGGAGAAAGGTATGTGACTCTTCCTTTCAACTCTAATGATACAAATTTAAATGTGAAATTAACAAGGTACAATATAACAAGTTAAGGAAACAAAACTGTTTCTGTAAGTCTACAGATTGCTTAGCAAGAAGACCCTTTTCTCCTCTCCCCACTTCCCATCCCTACAACCCCTTCAGAAGCATTCATTAAACAGCCATGATACAGAAATGGAAAAAGAGAAAAAAAAACAAAAACAAAACAAAACAAAAAAACCTCACCAGGCAGGAGCAGGCATTGTACAGGAAATCTTTCCTACTCAGCTTTCCATCACGTCCCTAATGAGGTATCAATTAGCTCTAACACTGTCTGCACAAAGCTGTTGCCAGATCTCAGCTGTTTTATAAGCAGGGTTTACATAGGCATCCTGGAACAATGTATACTAACAATCTAGGACTTTCCTAGGTGGTATTTACAGACATCTGGGCCCCTACTAGAGTTCAAGTCCATTCAGTATCATCCTTGGTGCAAAGTAGAGTTAGCACTCAGGTTCCTCTAAACAGTATTTCTGATTCCATCGTTTCAGTGTCCTGCAAATCAGTTTCCAACAGAATCAACACTGGTAAGAATAACCAATTAAATAAAAACTTGATTCTAAAAAGAAATTATTTTTTTACTAATTTCTTTTATTTATACTGACTACAGCTCTCCCATGAAAATTCTCTGCTCTAGCTAAACACACTCCCACTGGAGTATGGAGAAAGGGGATCCACAGAAGAACCTAAACCTGAACCACTTCCATGTATTTGCCCATCCATTTCTCCTCTCTGGCCAATACTCTTCATATTCAAATTCTACCAGTCCTTCAAAGATCAGATTAAGGTGCAAACTTTCAAAAGCCTTCTCAGCCTACTCTTCCAAATTAATAGTACATATCAACTTCAATTAATTATAAACTCATTTGTTTCATTTTGTATTATTTAATAGAAACACTGGAATTTAATCTTTGTGGTTTTTACATTTTGTTTTTTCCACTAGATTACCAACTTGATGGCATGAACCAATTATTACAATTCTTTTGTAGCTTCTCACTGTATTAGGCATAGTTTCTTGGATAAATTAAGCACATATTTACATGTTTTAAATAACTTTGTATTGATTTGCATATGTGTGAAGGAGGTATGCCATACTTGACTTTAGAAAAAAGTCTCATCTAATATTCAAGGAACCAGTCTACGACTTTTGTTTATTATCTAATTTTTTGAAACACAATCTATATTTACAATCCTATTAGCTGTTACTGGATATATATGGAAGAATATAACACTACTTCTTCTTTATTACATATAATTGGGAAACTCTTCTGCCTTCGCCATTAAGTTAACTATACATTAAGACAGTTCACATAACTTTATTTTTTATTTTCTGTTTTTTTAGAGATGGGGGGTCTAACTATGTTGCCCAGGCTGGCCTCGAACTCCTGGGCTCAAGTAATCCTTCACCTCAGCCTTCTGAGTTCCTGGGATTACTGGTTTGAGCCACTTAGCCTGGCAGTTTACACAACTTTAATTGCTGGTTTATGTATAAATTTCCTTCTATAATCTAGTCAACCTATTATTGCATAAAAATTTGCTGAGTATCTCTCAAGATATAGCCCTCATAAAGGGTTTTAAGGCTCTCAAGAAGCTTAATATACAGAAATAAACTGCATTGGCTGTATATTTGCACATAAGTTGTAAACTTGGCTGCTGCAGAGCAATTTATGCATATACAGTACCTGTTTTTTGGTATAACAATTACTAATATACATTCCCCTTTAAGTTGTCTAAAAAAAATCCCTATGTACTAATGAAATCTCTGCCGTAGGATATAAAGAACACGAAAGTAGTAGAAGACACATTTCTTGTGCCTGATGAATTTATACCCTTATCAGGAAGATAAATATAGTATAAATTGTATCTATTGAAAATACATAATATAGTGTGATCAGACTGAATGACTTGATAACTGAGAAAAATCAAAATAAACTGAATAGGAAAAATTGTCCTAAGCATTGTATTTAAATACCATACCTGGATTAGGACTCATTTTATGGGCATATATCAGTGCAATTAGAGAACAAAGTGATACATCTTGTTTATTTTTAATAGCCTCAAATTCTCGAAGAGCTTCTTGAGTTTTACCTGAAAATCAAGATTATGATATGAAAAACTGTTCTTAGTACAAAGCAAGAATTCAAAACTGATGGAACATGTTTAATGATTAACACGTACCTTCCATTAATGTGCCATAGGCATGATAAAACCTGAAGACTGGATCACTTCCATACCTCTTAATTCCTTCACTGGCAACCAGTAACACATGATGGAAATATCTCTCTTGACAATAGTAATTAATCAAAGTCTAAATGGAAATAATGAAAAAATGTTATAAAGGAATTCTGGTGCTCTGAAATATTCTTAAGAAGCAGATATTAATCTAACATCTAGAATAATGTAAAATTTAGGCAATGTGACTTTTTTCTTCCAGGTTTCTTAAAATACTGTTAATGGCTAGAACTCAATGCTAAGAACTGCAGAACTGAATGATCATAAAATTACTGAAATAATTCAATGTTTTCTAATAATTTAAATCCTTTTTCCTAAAGTTTTGGTTCACAGCATCGAAATGAGGCTGCTTTCGCCATTTTTCCTTTGCCCACATTTTCTTGAATGTTTTAGAAAACAGAAAGGCAGACAATAAACATGAACTAAAACAATAAAAATTAAAATTAAAAAAAAGACAAAAGGCTTCCATTGCCAGACCATAGGTTTCTTTAAAAAAAAAAAAAAAACCTTCTTTTCAAAATATCCAGTATTTTATTACAGCATTACAAAGTAATGACAAATTAAATTCTTCAACGTATCATCAAATGTTATCTTACTTGGCTTTGAGTTCTGTGACAAATAAATTGTCAGTTAAAAATAAATAAACTATTTTTCAATGAAAATGGTTGTCTTTAAGCTTTTCCCAAAATTATATTATTTCCATATACAAGACAAAACTATCAGGACCTACTAACTTCTGAATAAAAATGGGCCTGTGCTGTCTACCATTTTTCTTAGGATTATGTCTAAGGCTTGGTTGCTAACCTAATCAAAGACAGAAACTACACTTTCCCGCCATCACTACGATACACCTGATTCACCAGAAAGCAGTTTGGGCCACCCCATACCTCCTACCTACCTGTACTCTACAGCTTGTTCAGTAGCAGTGAGAAATACAGTAACTAAGTGACACGACTGAAATCTAAGGGTGTCTAGACAGCTCTGGTTTTTTTGTTTGTTTGTTTTGTTTTGTTTGAGATTCTGTTACTCAGGCTGGAGTGGCGCAATCTCTGCTCACTGCAATCTCTGCCTCCTAGGTTTAAGCGATTCTCCTGCCTCAGCCTCCTGAGCTGGGACTACAGGCACGCACTACCACGCCTGGCTAATTTTTGTATTTTTAAGTAGAGATGGGGCTCCCCATGTTGGCCAGACTGGTCTTGAACTCCTGACCACAAGTGATCCGCCCACCTAGGCCTCCCAAAGTGCTGAGATTACAGGTGTGAGCCACCACGCCCGTCCGACAGCTCTGTTGTATATCGTCTCTTGATTTTGGAGGGCTATAGTCCATGTACTTCTCTAGATCAGTTAGGCGACCGTTCTCTGTAATTTTACTCTGCCTCCCTCCTTGTGATCACTGCTCCCTACTCTCCTTTTTAGCCACGTTTCTTAAAAATGTGATCTACACCCCATCTCCAGACCCCCACAACACACTTCAGTGTAGCGCAGTTTTCCTTCGATGCTCCATTCCCTAAAGTTGCAAAATGACCTCTTACTTTGCCACAACTAAGGACACATTTAATACGTTACTTGACTTCTGCACACTATCACTAACCATCTATAATCCTCCTGAAAGGCAGTGGCATAGAACCATAAAAAGGACAGGAATTTAAAGGCAAAAAGACCCGGTTTCAAATCTCTAGTCCTTCTTACAATGCCTCAGTCTGCTCATTTATAAAATGCTGTTAGTAATGCAAATATACAGGTCACTGTGAGAATTAATTAAGATATCATAGTATAAGAGTTCTATTCTGAAAAAAAGAAGTTCCTCTGATCCCATATGTTAATGGAATAAAAAAAAAATGTGTCCTGCCAAGACCTCTTCTCTATGTTCCAGATTCGTATTTTCATTTTCCACCTGCTACCCAAGTCAGGTACTCTGTTACTCATGAATCCTCCCTTCCTATTTGCCAAGTCTCTCTAAGTCGAACCACTCAGTAGGTTCTTCTATTTCTCTAGTCTAACTCCCACTAAACATACCTAGTGCCACTGCCTTGGTTCAGGTTAGATTGTTCAATCCAAAACATTTACTGACTGCCTACTAGTACCCAGGCGCTGGGCTAGGTACTATGAATAGAAAGATGAGTAAGACACGGTTCCTGTCCCCCCAAAAAACTTATATTTTTCAGATGACACTGTAATCTGAAGACTAACTGAAATACAATGTAGTAAATGTAAGAAAAGAGCTTATAAACTGCTTTGGGCATGTGGGATAGTAACATTTGGACAGCTTTGAAAACTGAATGTGGCGTGAGGGGAGGATGGATGACTAAAATCAAGGGAAAGATTATTGGGGAGGATTTCAGAGCTGACTCTCGAATTGCAAACCCCTCACTCTCCCTTCACACACATATACACTCTATTTTCTTTTCATGATTCTTGAGGAAGGTATAGGAGTTAGGAAGAGGAACTGCAACAACACAGATAAGAAATCATCAATGGTACATTGGGATGGTAGTGGTGATGAAGATGAGTAAAAGCCACTCCACACTCTAGAGCAGGGTTTGGCAAACTACAGGCTGTGGGCCATATCTGGCTGGCTGTCTGTACAGCCAGTGAACTAAGAATGGTTTTTATATTTTCCAGCTGTCAAGAAAAAAAAAAAAGAAAAATATTTCATAACGTGAAAATTCATGAAAGTCAAATTTCAGTGTTCATAAATAAAGTTTTATTGAAACAGCCATGCTCATTTAAGTATTGTCTATGGTTGTTTTGAATGACAATGGCCAAATAGATGTGATAGACCATATGGTACATAAAGTCTAAAATGTGTACTATTTGGCCCTTTGTTGAGAAAGTTTGCCATTCCCTGCTCTGGAGGCTTAAGTAAGACAGAGAGTATTGGATGATGAGGTTGGAGAGGAAGATGGGGTGAAGAGCCTCACATTAAGTACTTGGGCTTAATCCTCAAGTCTAAGTGATGAGGAACCCCATTTTTACATTAAAGTGTTTTTATTAGAAAGTTCATTTGGGTGGCAGTGCAAAGAATACATTTAAGGGAATGAAAAAATTTAAGGATATAGGGGGATAGCTAGAACAGAGGATAATGTAAAACTCCAGGCAGAAAAACAAGACATTTCAGCATTCCCTAACCTCCCGCACCGCCAAACTGTCCTCCATCCACTTATCACCATCTCACAGGATACACATCTTATTTACCTATTTGTTGTCTGACTCCTCCTACTCAAATGTAAGCTCCAAGATTGGAAGAGTTTTTCTTGGTTTTATTATTTCAGTGCGTAGAACAGTGCTAGATACATAGGAGGCATTCGACAGATACTTGTTGAGTCAACTGAATTCGGGTTTTTCCCCAGCATTAATTAGCCTGTAAAATCTGAGAAGGCAGAAACTGTTCAGTTTCGCTCACTGCCATCTCCAGCTTCTAATGGACATACAGTAAACCCTTCATAAATATTTGCTGAACGAGTGATTCAGTGAACAAATGAATAGGGAAGACCAACATCCGAAAAGTTATTTTATTTTCAAGCCTCGTGTCTTTAACTGTTTTATATCAGCCTTTCTTAAGTCGACCGTCATTGCTGAATGGATGAGTCAGTGATAAACAGATTAGACCATCACCCTAAAATAACGACTCTTCCACTTTTAAGTCTCACGTCTTTAATGGGTTTCCTATAATATATCTTTCTGGGCTCTTTTTACTGTCCAGTGTGGGAGCTGACATTAGTTTGCCTTAAGACCTTAAAAATCGCACCTGGAGGCGCAGTGTCATAGGTAACCCAAGCTTTCCTAGTAAATATGATGCAAAAGTAAACACAACCAACAGCATGGGGACTAGCAGCAATTCAGAACCAGCGCGCGGGCGGGCTGCCCAGACCTGGGCTTCCCCAGCAGGGCCCGCGGAGACCCGCCGTAGGCAGAGGCTGCAGGCCCACCCTGCAACCCGAGCGGCCGGGGCATCGCAGAGAGACAGCGGCCTAGGGAAGCCACCCGAGCTCCCTCCGCGCCCCTGGGCCAACAGGCCGCAAAGGAACTCCGCCCGCCCGCCCGGTCACCTTCAATTCCTGCGAGTCCATGGCTGCCCCGAGGCTGGGCCGCGGGGCTGGGGGGCGTTGTATCGCCGCAGCCCAAAAGAAGATGCAGAATTCAGTGTCCCCAGCCTCCCAGAGCCAGCTAACTCCCAGGGACCCGGCGGGAGGGGCGGGGTCGCGCCGCCATTGGCTGTCGGAGGGAGGGGCGGGCCTGTGTGGCGGGGATCGTGCTGTAGTGGAGACGGCGGGGCGGGGACCGGGAGGGAGAGCTGCGAGGGCGACCCGGGAGGATTGGGGCTGGGAAAAGGGCCTCCGTCGGGTAGTGCAGCTGGAAAAGGAGGTCACACTGGGAAACGGCTGTCTGAGGACAGTGGGTGGACGGGCCGAGGAAATTGAATTAAGGAATAAAGGAAACTGAGTAGGAAGAAGGGGAAGTCTGTTTCCTGTCACTGGTTGTAAAGGAAGACACCATTTTCTGTACGTTTGTCTGGAGGCCGATTCCCGCAGTGCGGCTCTCGGCAAGGCTCTGCCGGCGCGGGAAAAAGCGGTCAACTTTCACGTGGGCAAGTTGTTTTATGGCCACAAGGTGGCGCAGAAAAATACCCGTTTTTAACAGAAATGCGGCGAGCTTGGGCCCGTCTTTGCAGGCGTTGCTGCAATCTTTGTTAGAATGCATGTTCAGTTAGCCCGTTTTTACCAGCCCCGGTAATAAGAGGGACAAATAAGTTAAACTTCCAGAAAATTAGTGTCTGTGTTTTAAATGATACTGTTGATTTTAAACTGAGAATAAAATGAATCCCAATACAAATTTTTTATGTTTGCACCCAGTAGGCAACTCGATCAGTTACACATAGATTTCTTAAGTCCAGAAAATTAAATGGAAATATAATAGACTAAGACATTTTCTATTTCTGCTTAAATAAATATTTAAAATAGTGCTTAAGGTCTGAGATTTAAGTGATCTTCGCAGAATCTTTCACGTGGATTCCAAATTTTGATCCTAGTGTTAATTATCTTACTTTAGTTGACATGATACGTAGTTGTCTTTTTCAGATTTTAAGTTTCTTAAGGAGTTTATAAACTGACTTTTCCCCCATGCCAATAGGTTATGTAAGGACAGTCTTAAGAAAAAAAGGTAGCTACTATCCTAGGCTTTAAGGTGAAGCAATATTTCTCACCGGTTTCTTTTTAAAGGAATTCACCACATATTTTCATGAGCATTTTTTTTCCTTTCCAATATTCGTAGTCCAGCTAAATGTCTGTGGTGATGAACAACTGGTGATATCCGTTTGTCTGATTTTCAAAGCTGCGGATTAATCCGCACTTGGTATACAGCAAAGAATGCCACAAGGCCAGGGTGCTCAATGAAGTGTACAATCTTGAACTGTAAAACCTTTGGTTATAAGAGAAAAGTTCATCTGTAAGGAAATATCTCAGGATCATGGTTAACAGAACAGATGATCAACCTACCTTTTGGAGCTCTTTAAAGTCATATTAATTTAGCCTCGTATTCTCTTCACTGAATTTTGTTCTAAGGTTGAATTATTTAGCATGAAACACCAAGCCTGACGTTTCATAAATGTTTGTTGGAATAAAAGTACTCTGAGATTTGCTTTGACACTCACAGTGACTTGGTGTGCCCTGTGCCCTGATTAGATCTCATGTAAGAAATTTATTTTGGATCTCAGGCCAGGAAAAACTCTTGTCTTCCCTGAAAAATCGATGTGTTCCTTAGCAGTAACATTTTTATCGGCTCACTTTTACTAGCTACAAACTTTTGAGTCTGATATCCAAGACCCTTCACCTCATTGTCTTTTCAAGCCTTATCTTCTACCTCCCCTTCAAGGAGCCTTTATTCCGGCTCAGTGGGACAAATATTCCTTCTTCTGGGAATGCTTTCCCCTACTTTGTTTTGAGCCCTTTCTTCACCTGAGAAAATCTCTTTCTTCTGAGTTCTTTTCAAATTTCGTGAAGTCTTTAAGGATCACCATAACTGGATGGGTATAAAAATATCACAGTGTAGTGGCAAGAATACCCTCTCCTGCATCTGAGGTGGAGCTCCTATTATGCTATCTACTTTTGTGACTTGGGGAAGTAATTTCCCTAAGCCTCATTTTCTTTATTTACTAAAGAAACTGAATGCCTTACAGACATATTAAAAGTTCCTGACACGTAATAGGCATTGTATAACCAATAGTTTCCATTAAACATGTAGTGCTCTATAGCAGCGGTCCCCAACCATTTTGGCACCAAGGACCAATTTGGTGGAAGACAATTCACAGAAGATAAATTTTCCATGGATAGGGGTAGGGGGGATGGTTTCAGGATGAAACTACTGCACCTCAGATCATCAGATTCTTATCTAAGAAGCATGCAGCCTAGATCCCTCGCATGCACAGTTTATAATGGGGTTTGCATTCCTACGAGAATCTAATGCCTTGCTCATCTGACAGCAAGTGGAGCTTGGGGTAATGCTTCCTTTCCTGCCCTGCAGCTGGCCTCCTGCTGTGTACCCCATCCTGCTGCGTACCCCATCTTGCTGTGTAGTACTGGTCTGCAGCCCTCAGATTGGGGACCACTGCTCTATAAGACTTATTACACTTGCATAGTCCTTGTATTATAGTTATAGCGTATTTTTGTTTGTTTGTTTAATGTTCTCTACCAGATGATGAGCACTATAAAGCTAGATAATATAATGTAGCAGTTAACAGCTTGGTCTCCAGAAATAGGTCACTGGCGTTCAGACCTTAATATTACTACTCACTAGCTATTCAGTTGGAAAAGTTACTTAACTTCTCTGTGTACTTCAGCTGTAATATCAGACTAACACCTCAGAAAATTGTTAAGAAGACTAAATAAGTTAATATTTAAAGTACAGAGCAGTATTAGGGGTATGGTAAGTACTGAATTACTGTTACCCGTAATCACTTATACTCCCAACTACTCCAAACAGAGAACAGTATTGATCACAGAAGTATTTAGAAAGTTTTATAGCACTGATAGTTTCTTTTAATCATGTCTGTGTTTGATTTTCTCCTCCTCCAATTCTTACGATGATCCACTTGTTGCTGTATTATTTTATATATTCAAATTAAAGAAAAACACTTAGGAAAACTAGGGAGTTTTCGTAACAAACAAAATAAAAGTAAACACACTAAAAATAAAACAGAGGTAAGTATATGTCATCATTAAATTTGGGAGGTGAAAATAACGTTAGCAGCTTGAACAATTTTATTTTACAAAAGAGTAAGATGAAGCCCAAAGCTAAGACCAGTAGTTTTCCACCGCCCAATAGTTTTCCACCGTCCAATCTAGCCTGCACAACAATTGTGAATAAGAAGAAGAGTGTTTGCCTTTTCTTTCTTTTGAAGGCTTAGTAAATTAAATTAAATTTGGCCTAAATAAACCTTCATACACACTGCACCATAATCTATACGTAAACAAACTGAAATGTAACTAAAAGTGTATTTTTTAAACAACCAAGTTTTGCCCAATCGTATCAGCCAATCACAAGTGGCAAACTGGTCAGACGTTCTAATAAGGCAAATACCAAACTATAACCAATCAGGCTGTTTCTGTATGTTCCTTCCTTTTTCTGTCTGTAGATACTACCTAAAGAAGTTGCTGGGTAGACCTCTCTGAACCTTGACTGGTTCCAAGTGTTGGCCAATTCATGACTCATTTTTTTGCTCAAATAAACTCTGCTAAATTTATCTCAAAATGTTTTTTTAACATTATTACTATAAAATTGAAATGATATATAGAAGTTAAAAAGGTATGAAATCCAAACAAACTAGCACATAATTCAGTCTCAGAGGCAACATCATGGAACAGTTAGAAGGTTAACTGAAATCAGAATTGCTGAGTTGTTAGAGTTCTGTCCCTCAATAAGTTTGCAACTTTGGGTGAGTCATAAACTTTTTAAAAAGAAATTATTTATTTTAGGCTGGATGCAGTGACTCATGCCTGTAATCTCAGCACTTTGGGAGGGTGAGGTGGGCAGATCACTTGAGGTCAGGAGTTCAAGACCAGCATGGCCAACATGGTGAAACCCCATCTCTACTAAAAACACAAAATTTGCTGGGCATGGTGGCAGGTGCATGTAATCCCAGCTGCTGAGGTGGAGACAGAAGAATTGCTTGAACCGGGAGGTGGAGGTTGCAGTG
>NW_012104131.1:1348228-1350793 GCF_000951045.1 Mandrillus leucophaeus | reverse complement strand
TGTAATCCCAGCTGCTGAGGTGGAGACAGAAGAATTGCTTGAACCGGGAGGTGGAGGTTGCAGTGAGCTGAAATCACACCACTGCACTTCAGCCTGGGCAACAGAGTGAGACTCTGTCTTAAAAAAAAAAAAAAGTATTTTATTGATGCATAATAGATATTTATTATTTCAGTTACATGAGATAATATAGATTCATACTTCATAAAGATCTAATCAGTGTGCTTGGGATCTCATCACTTTAATTATATGTCCTTTATTTATGCTAGAACCATTCTAATTATTCTAACTATTTTGAAAAGCACAATAGAATATTGTAAACTTTACTCACCCTACTGATCTGTCTCACACTAGGTCTTATTTCTTCTGTCAACTATATATTTGTACACATTAATCAATTTATCTTCTTTCTGCTCCTTCCATACCCTTCATATCCTCTGGTAACCACCAATCTACTCCCTATTTTCATGAGATTGATTTTTTAGCTCCGACAGGTCAGTGAGAACACACAATATTTGTCTTTCTGTGCTTGGCTTATTTCTCTTTAATATACTGACGTCCAAATCCATCCATGTTGCTGTAAATGAAAAGACTTCATTGTTGTGGCTGAACAATATCACATTGTGTATATATACCAAATTTTCTTTATCCATTCATTCATCGATGGGCACTTAGGTTGATTCCATATTTTGGCTCATGTGAATAGTGTTGCAATAAACATGGAACTGCAGATCTTTTTCAGTATACTGATTTTCTTTCTCTTGAATATATACTCAGTGGAATTGGTGGATCATATGGTAGTTCTATTCTTAGTTTCTTGACTCCATCCTGTTATCCATAATGGCTGTACTAATTTATATTTCCACCAACAGTGTATGAGTGTTCCCTTCTCCACATCCTCACCAGCATCCGTTATTGCCTGTCTTGTTGATCAAAAGCCATTTTAACTGGTGTGAGATGATATCTCATTGTAGTTTTGATTTTTATTTCTCTGATTATTAGTGATGAGCAATTTTTCGTATCCCTGTTAGGCATGTGTATGTCTTCTTTTGAGAAAAGTCTGTTGAGATCTTTTGTTCATTTTTAAATCAGATTTTTTTTTCCTATTGAGTTGTTTGAGCTCCTTAAGTATTCTGGTTTTTAATCTCTTCTTAGATGGAGAGCTTATAAACATTTTCTCCCATTCTATGGCTTATCTCTTCACTGTGATGATTGTTTCCTTTGCTGTCCAGAGGATGTCATCCCATTTATCTGTTTTTGCTTCGATTGCCTATGCTGTTGAGGTTTTACACATAGAATTTTTTCCTATATCAATGTCCTGGAGCATTTCCTCAATGTTTTCTTCTAGTAGTTTCAAAGTTTCAGGTCTTAGATTTAAGTCATTAATTCATTTTGATTTGATTTTTGTATATGGTGGGAATTTGGGGCCTAGTTTCATTCTTCTACATTCGGTTACACAGTTTTCCCAGCACCCTTTGTTGAAGAGACTGTCCTTTCCTCATGGTGTTCTTGGAGCCTTGTCAAAAATAGATTGACTGTAAAGGCATGGCTTTACATCTAGGTTCTCTGTTCTCGTCCATTAGTCTATGTGTCTGTCCTCGTCCATTAGTCTATGTGTCTGTCCTGTACACATTATATGGTCTATACCCACACAATACTGTTTTGGTACTATAGTTTTGTCATAAATTTTGAAGTGAGATAATATGATGCCTCTAGCTTTGTTCTTTTTGTTCAGGATTGTTTGGGTTATTAGGGGTCTTTTGTGGTTCCAGATAAATTTTAAGATTATTTTTTCAATTTCTATGAAGAATTTCATTCTTATTTTGATAAGGATTGCGCTGAATCTGTAATTTGCTTTGAATAGTATTGCCATTTTAACAATATTATTCTTCCAATCTATGAGCACGGAATATCCTTCCATTTATTTGTGTGTCCTCTCCAGTTTCGTTCATCAGTGTTTTACCATTTTCCTTATAAAGATCTTTCACATCTCTGGTTAAATTGACTTCTAGGTATTTTATTTTATTTTTATTTTTTAGCTATTGTAAATGTGATTGCTTCTTGATTTCCTTTTCATATTGTTTGCTGTTGGCATATATAAATGCTACTGATTTTTGTGTATTGATTTTGTATCTTGCAACTTTACTGAATTCATTTGTCAGTTCTAACAGTTTTTTTTGATGGAGTCTAGGATTTTCTAAATATAAGATCATATCATCTGTGTTCAGGGCTACTTTGACTCTTCCTTTCAAATATGGATGTCCTTTATTTCTTTATCTTGCCTAATTGCTCTAGCCAGGAGTTCCAGTATTATGTTAAAGTGGTAAAAGCAGGCGTCTGACCGGGCACAGTGGCTCACGCCTGTAATCCCAGCACTTTGGGAGGGCGAGGCGGGCAGATCACGAGGTCAGGAGATCGAGAGCATCCTGGCTAACACGGGGAAACACGTCTCTACTGAAAATACAAAACATTAGCCAGGCGTGTTGGCGGGCGCCTGTAGTCCCAGCTACTTGGGAGGCTGAGGCAGGAGAATGGCGTGAACCTGGGAGGCGGAGCTTGCAGTGAGCT
>NW_012104131.1:1339698-1347720 GCF_000951045.1 Mandrillus leucophaeus | reverse complement strand
CTTGGGACCTGCAGCCCGCCATGCCGGAACTCTCCCTCTGCGGTGGGCTCCCGCGCCGCCCAGGCCTACCCAAAGAGCACCGCCCCCTGCTCTGTGATCTGGGTCCCATGGACTGCCCAGGGCTGAGGAGTGAGGGTGCAGGGCAGGGAACTGGCGGGTAGCTCCGCCCGCAGTCCTGGTGCGGGATCCACTGGGTGAAGCCAGCTGGCCTCCTGAGTCTGGTTGGGACTTGGAGAGCTTTCATGTCTGGCTGAGGGATTGTAGATACACCAATCAGCACTGTGTGTCTAGCTAACCTAGTGCGGACTTGGAGAACTTTCCCCTCTAGCACTGTGTGTCTAGCTAAAGGATTGTAAATGCACCAGTCAGCACTGTGTCTAGCTCAGGGTTTGTAAATACACCAATCTGCCTCTAGCTCTGCCTCTAGCTCAAGGTTTATGAGCTACTCTGCCTCTAGCTCAAGGTTTATGAATACAGCAATCAGTACTCTGTATCTAGTTAACCTAGTGGGGACTTGGAGAACTTTTGTGTCTAGCTAGAGGATTGCAAATGCACCAATCAGCACACTGTCAAAACGGACCAATCAACTCTCTGTAAAGTAGCCCAATCAGTTCTCTGTAAAATGGACCAATTAGCAGGATGTGGGTGGGGCCAGATAAGGGAATAAAAGCAGGCTGCCAGGAGCCAGCCAGCAGCAACCAGCTGAGGTCTCTTTTCACGTGGTGGGAGCTTTGTTCTTTTGCGGCTTGCACTAAATCTTGCTGCTGCTCACTCTTTGGGGCCGCACTGCCTTTATGAGCTGTAACACTCACCACGAAGGTCTGCAGCTTCACTCCTGACACCAAGACCACGAACTCACCAGAAGGTGAAAACTCCGGACATATCTGAACATCTGAAAGAACAAATTCTGGACACAACATCTTTAAGAACTGTAACAGTCACTGCAAGGGTCTGAGACTGCATTCTTGAAGTCAGTGAGACCAAGAACCCACCAATTCCGGACACCCTTGTCTTATTTTAAATTTTAGAGAAAAGGCCCTCAATTTTTCCCTTTTCAGAGCAATGTTAGTCATGGATTTGTCGTATGTGGTGAGGAATGTTCCTTCCATACCCAATTTGTTGAGGGTTTTTATCATAAAGAGAAGTGGGGTTTTTTTGTTTTTTGGTTTTTTTGTGTTTTGTTTTTCTGAGGCAGAGTCTCTGTCACCCAGGATGGAGTGCACTGGCGCAATCTTGGCTCACTGCAACCTCTGCCTCCTGGATTCAAGCGATTCTCCTGTCTTAGCCTCCTGAGTAGCTAGGATTACAGGCGCCCGCCACCACGCCCGGCTAATTTTTTCTATTTTTAGTCCAATGCCTTTTTTTTTCATCTGTTGAAGTGATCATATGGATTTTGTTGTTGATGGAGTTAATGGGAGGTATCATGTTTGCATATATTGAATCATACTTGGATCCCTGGGGCAAATCCTAGTTGATTATGGTGAATGGTCCTTTTAATGTGTGGTTAAATTCAGTTTACTAGTACACTGCTGAGGATGTTTGCTTCTTTGTTCATCAGTGATATTATCCTGTGTTTTTTTCTTTTGTTGTATTCTTCTCTGCTTTTGGTAGCAGTATAATGCTGGCCTTGTAGAATGAGTTCAACAGTATTCCCTCTTAATTTTTTTTTTTTTGGAGAGTTTGAGTAAAATTGTTACTACATTTTCTTTAAATGTTTGGTGGAATTCAGCAGTGAAGCCATCAGGCCCTAGGTTTTTCTTTGATGAGAGACGTTTTCTTACTAGATACTAGTTTGTTGAAGTTTTGTATTTCTTCATAGTTTAATCTTACTAGGCTGTATGTGTCCAGGAATTTATCTGTTTCTTTTAAATTTTCCAATAGTTTGGCATATAGTTCATGACAATCTGTAATGATTCCTTGTATTCCTGTGGTTTCGGTTGTTATGTTCCCTTTTTCATTTTTTATTTTATTTATTTAGGCTTTTCTCTTTTTTTTCTGGTCTAGCTAAAGGTTTGTTGGATTTTTATCTTAAAAAAAACAACTTTTCATTTTGTTGATCTTCTTTTTTAAGTTTTTATAGTCTGAATTGTATTTTTTCCTGCTCTAGTCCTTATTATTTCTTTGTCAACTAATTTTGGGTTTGATTTGTTCTTGCTTTCCTTGTTTCTTGTGGTACATCATTAGGTTCTTTATTTGAAGTCTCTCTCCTTTTCCGATGTAGACATTTATTGCTGTAAATTTCCCTCTTAGAACTGCTTTTGTTGTATTGTCTAGATTTTGGTATGTTATATTTCCATTTTCATTTATTTCAATAAATTTTCTAATTTTCTTCTTAATTTCTACGTTTACCCATTGTTTCTTCTGGAGCATGCTGTTTAATTTCCATGCTGTGTAATTACATTGAAGCTTCTGAGGTTTCTCTAATTGATTTCTACGTTTATTCTACTGTGGTCAGAAAAGATACTTCATAGAATTTCTACGTTTTATTTATTTATTTATTTATTTATTTTGGAGACAAGGTCTCACTCTGCCACCCACGCTGGAGTATAACGATGTACAATGATGGAGTACAATCATAGTTCACTGTAACCTCGAATTCCTGGGCTCAGCTAGTTCCCTTCTTCTGCTTTGGCCTCCTAAGTAGCTAGGACTACAGCCCCAAGATATCACGCATAGTTGTTTCTACATTTCGAATTGGTTGGAAGCTGTTTTGTGACTTAAGATATCATTTATTCTGGTGAATGTTCCAGTATTAATGAAAAGAAAGAATGTTATTCTGTAGCAGTTGGATGAAATGTTCTGTGAATGTTAGTTAGGCCTATCAGTATGTAGTTTATCTCCATTATTTCCTTTTTTATTTTCTCTCTTAATGAACTCTTCATTTTCAGAGTGGGGTGATAAAGTCCCCTACTATTATTGTATTACAATCTATCTCTCCCTTTAGATATATTAATGTTTGCTGAATATACTTAGATGTTCCAGTGTTTGGTGCACAGATATTTATAATTGTTATATTTTCTTTCTGAATTGACTCCTTTATCGTTATATAGTGACCTTTTGTCTCCTTTAACAGTCTTTGATATGTAGGCTATTTTATCTCATATAAGTGTAGCTACTCCTGCTTTTTGTTTTTTTTTTTTTTTTTTTTTTTTGGTTTGCAATTGCGTATAATATCTTTTTCCATCTCTTCACTTTCAGGCTGTATATTTATAGGTGAAGTGTTTTTTTTCTATAGGCAGCACATAGTTCGGCTCTTCAGCCACTTTATGCCTTTTAATTAGAGAATTGAGTCCATTTACATTGAATGCTATTAAGTAAAGACTACTGCCATTTTGTTGCTTGTTTTCTGGTTGTTTCATAAGTCCTTCCTTTCCCTCTTACTTTCTTCCTTTGTGGTTAAGTAATTTTTCTCTGGTAGAATGCTGTAATTCATTGCTTTTCATATTTAGTGAATTATTGGTTTTTGCACTGTGGTCATCATGAGACTTGCAAAAAACATAGATATAAGTTATTTTAAAGAGATGACAACTTACCTTACTTATATCACAAAGAATAGGATAGAAAGAAAGAAAAAGAAAAACTAAAAAATCTGCACTTTAACCCTATTCCCACACTTTTTGACTTTTAATCATCTCAATTTACATATTTTTATATTCTCTCTCTCTTAACAAGTAGCTGTAGCTATTACTGCTTTTGATAGATTTTTCTTTTGGGTTTTGTATTAGAGGAATCAGTGAATTGCACCCCATGCAGTATTACAGTAATCTGGGTTTGTCTATTTACTTCATTTTACTGGTAGTTTTTATATCTTCAATTTCTTCTTGTTGTTTTCCTTTCAGATTAAAGAACTCCCTGTAACATTTCTTTAAAAATGGGTCTGGTTGTGGTCAATTCTCTCAGCTCTTGTTTGGGGAAGACTTTACCTCTCCTTCATATTTGAAAGATAACTTTGCTAATTAAAGTGTTCTCGAATGCCAGTTTTTTTCTTTCAACATTCTGAAAATGTTGATGCACTCTTTCCTTTCCTGTGTAATTTCCATTGGAAAAAAAAATTGTTGCCAAAGGAATTGGGGATTCTTTATATGTTATTTACTTCTTTTCTCTTGCTGCTTTTAGAATTCTCACTTTGTCCTTGACCTTTGAGAATCTGATTATTATATTCCTTGGGGTAGTGTTATTTGGGTCAGATCTGTTTGGTGTTCTCTGACATTCCTACAACCGAATGTTTCTTTTTGAAGTTTTGGAAAGTTAACTGTTATTTCTTTAAATAAGCTTTCTATTTCTTGCTCTTGCTCCATTGACTCTTGAACACCAATAATTCTTAGATTTTGTTTTTTAAGGTAATATTCTATAGCTTGTAAGTGTTCTTCATTGCTTCTCATTCTTTTTTCTTTTTATTCTTCTGACTGTGCATTATCCAGCAGACTGTCTTCAAGATTACAGATTCTTTCCCCTACTTGATCCATTCTGCTGTGGACAGCCTCTAATGAAATTTGATATTCAGCAAATACATTTCGCAGTTTCAATATTTCTGTTTTATTTTTTAAAAATTATTTTAATCTCTGTGTTTAATTTATGTGATAAATTTCTGAGCTCCTTTTCTGTGTTAACTGGGAGAGCATTGAACTTCCTTAAAGCTGCTATTTTAAACTGCTGGTTAGAGAGCTCACATATCACTATGTTGTTAGGGTCCTTACTTTGGGGAAATCAGGTTCCCTCTTTGCTGTTGTTTTTTGTGGATGTACATCTACTTCTTTGCATTGAGTGATTTATTATTTATTTCAGTCCTCTTTGTCTGGCCTATTTTGGTTTTTATTGGATATATTTACTTAAAGGTTCTTTACCACTAGGCTGCTGCCTCCTTTTCAGCTGCCTTTGGCACATTAAGCCCGGGTTTGCCTTGACTCAACTAAACAATCTCAGTGCTTCCCTTTCCAAATAGAGGAGGCACCAAAGAGGATATCCTAGCAGTATGGGTAGGCTGGATAGGGCTTTGTGCCCAGGAGATCTGTGGAACAAACCTCCTATACTGTGGTCTTGCTGAGCGGCTACTTTGATTTGGTGTTTCCTTTGCATTACAGAGCAGTGTTTCTGGGGCTGAGATGGTAGTCCTGCCTCCCCTTTGTCTCTACCCATCCTCGGGGATATTTCTCCCTTCAGGCACTTGGGATGCTTCCCACTGGTTAAGGCAGGGACAAGTCTCTTGCCTGTGAACCCAATATGGTGGAGAACTGGTTGTGTATCTCAATCTCACTTTTTCTAGTGTAGAAACTGAGTTGGGGAAAATATTTCTGTTTGGTACTGGGCAGAATGGAGGGAGGAGCATCACAGATGTGGAAGTCTGATTTTGTTACCTTCTATATGTTTTTCACTTCTTGGTGGCTCCAGGAGCTGTCTCATCTTCATATTTGAGTTCTGGGCACTGTATGTTTGTTTTTTATTTTCTGTGATAGAAGGGTGACTAAAGCCAGCTTGCTTCTGTGCCACCATTTAATTACTGGAAATCAAGTCATTAACTTTTCTCTGCTTTAGTTCATATATGTGTAATGGATAATTGGACATAGGAATTTTAATATGTGTTTTGTCAATGTTTAGACTAAATGATATTATATGAAAGTATTTCAAACATTGAAAAGCCCTGTGTAAAAGTTCACAGCACATTTACAGGAAAGCTTCATAGCACAGACATAGGAAAGCTTCTTAACCATTTAAGTATGGGACAAGCCATCTGACCACTCTGAGGTTGGGATCCTAGCATATACCGTTTATGGCTCTTTTCTTTTCCAAATGAAATAGTACAGATGTATTACACTTTTGAATAGTGTAATAGAAGTATAGTAGCTGCTAATGCAAAAAATAAGATACTTGTCATAATCTATCACTTTAACATTCTTTAAATTTGTTCATTTAGATTATGGAGAAGAAGATAATGGTCAGTCATTTGCTGTTTACAGTTCCTTTGATAAATGGCACTCACTATGATGAAAGTTGAGGATGTAGTCTGAGTTCTAACAATGTATTGTTAAATCATTTGTTCATTTATTCAGTAAACAATTAATGAGTTCCTATGGCAGAGAACAAATTTTTTGTACCTACCCTCTTGGAGCTTAAAGTCTAATAAAGGTAAATAAGCATTAAACAGATCTTCACAAAAGGGAATGAGTAAATTATTATAAATTACAAGTTATGACAGCCTTAATAACTGTTTTCAGAGCTACAATCAAGAGCCTAAAGTGTGTGGTCTCTGCCAAGCTTTAGGGTTTAAGTGACATTCACATCACTTGTTATAGTCCAGGAATTTCTTTGACTGAATTTCTTCAATTGACTTCTTTTAGACTATTGTATGATACTTTGTTTGTCTTTAAAAATACTCCAGCAGCTCACATACCTGATGACTAAGAACTTCTGATAGCCATACATTTATTTCCTGCTTACCTGAATTATCAGATGTTCGGAATGTTTCTACTCAAATATGACAGTAGCTTACCAGGAGAGTTATTTTCTTTCTTGATTTTCTTAGCTAGATCTTGACATTTTGTCTATGCAAAAGTAGGAGAGGGAAGACGCAGAAAGATACATTTAAGAGTTTGTTCTTTTGAAATAGAATAATAAATTATTTAAGTGTTTACAACTGTGATATATACAAGATGTCTTCAGACAAGATGCCATCTGTTTTTCCTTCTTCTTTAAATAATCATTTTTTCTAATTGATTGAATAAGAAATAGTGATAACTCCTCCCTCTGCCTGGAGTGACATTCAGATACACAGTACAATATTTTAGATTTTACTGTCTTAAGTCCGAGTTCACATCTGAAAAATCTTACCCAATGTCAAATTCACAACATATTCCTTTTGACTGTGAGAAAACCAATGCTCCATTCTCATTTTTGTCTTAAGTTTGAGAAAAAATGCGGCATTGATACCTGATTCTTGGTAACTTTGTTTATAGCAGTGTTTCCAAGTAGTCATCAAACTCTTTAGAGGAAACATATGCTGATGCCAAATGTTTCCTCTGCAAAAATAAAGGAGTAGATAGAGACTTCAGTAGAACTGAGGTTGTGATTTCTGTTATGCTCTAATGTGATCTTCTTTGGGTACATTGTATCTGATTTTTCTCACTGATCTTCCTTTCCCTGACTTTCTCTTTGGTTTCTCTCTTCCCTGCATCCAGTTCAGCATGTGTATTAGTGGCCAATATATAATGCTGCTGCTTCACTGAATTAACTGTAGGAGAGTAAAAACTTTACCTCTACCCTCTTAGGTTCTTTGGCTGATCCTGAGAATGAATTTAGTGTAAAACATTAACAAGAGAGAAGCATGCAAACTGTTTAATATAAGTTTTATGTGACATGGGAGCCTTCATAAGCAAATGAAGACCCCAAGAAGTAGCAAAAGCTAAATGCTTTTATATGAGGTTTAACAAAGAGAGACAATTATAGAAGAGTAATTAACTTATGTGGAGAGGCTAAATGGAAGATAAGAACTATTTTTCAAAGGTCTGTTTATACTGAATTCTCTTGGCTATCACTCCCTGTTGAAGAATGCTGCTTTTCTCTGGGTACAAGGAGGACATCGTTCACATGAAAGTTTTTAATCTCCTGTTTTCAGGAAGAAAATTGGAGACTACCATGCCCTTTTGCATCTACTGCTTTTCGAATGTCTTTAGCTCAGTAATAATACTATGCCTAAGTGGCATATTTTGGGGTGGCACAGTGTGCCACCCTTCCTGCCTCTGATCAGCTTGTTGTTTCAACTCGCTTGCCCTAGATACTACTACTTCTGCCAGTTAGACATCTATCTGTATGAGGCCAGAAGCTCATCCACGTATCACTTCACACTGACGCAGCATTCCTCTGTCCTCATGACAGCATCCAGACTCGATCTCCCTCAGGAAGAGAGTGCCTTCCGTTCAGAGTAATGCTTAGAAGCAGAGGTTATGCTTCCCCCTACCAACTGAGAAGGTTTTTGTTGCCCCCCGCCCACCTCCATGGTGTCCAGGCTCTTGCTTTTTTTTTTTTTTT
>NW_012104131.1:1332874-1339558 GCF_000951045.1 Mandrillus leucophaeus | reverse complement strand
CACCCGGCTAATTTTTTGTATTTTTAGTAGAGACGGAGTTTCACCGTGTTAGCCATGGTGGTCTCGATCTGCTGACCTCGGGATATGCCCGCCTCGGCCTCCCAGAGTGCTGGCATTACAGGTGTGAGCCACCGCGCCCGGCCCAGGCTCTTGCTTTTTATCCAACTCTTGCTTTCTCATGCACTGGGTCTTCCTAATCAGTCCATCCACTTGTCGGAATTAGCAAAATGAAAACAGCTGGAGCTCACGCCACAGGATCCCTCTTCAGAAACTTATTTATAACTGTGCTTTAATTTGTGGCAGGATGTTTCTTTCCCCAAATGTTTATTTTGAGGATATTCAAACATACAGAAAAATTGAAGCAAAATATAATGAATGCCTGAAGCTCATCACTGGAGAACATTTTAGAAGCTCTATTTTGTATTGCTTTCTATATTTTTCATTCTCTGTTTCAAGTAGATAGCGAGGCTATTTGTATTTTTACAGCAGGATAAAAGAAAAAGCCTGCTGTGCTTTAAAACTGTGCTGCCTCATAAGGTAGCCACTGGCCACATGAGACTGTTTAAATTTTCATTAAAATTAGATGTAATTAAAAACTGATTTGTTGCACTACCCACATTTTAAATGCTCAGTGGGTACATGTGGCTAGTGGCTCCTGAATTGGACAATATAGGTATGGAGCATTTTTATCCTCTTAGGAAGTTCTACTGGACACCACTTTAAAAGACATTTAGGTCTTTTGTAAAAGACTCAATTTATTAAAGAAATAAATCTGCGTTTCTTGAAGGGCAGGAAGAGATAGAGAAGTATCTCTGAAGCAAGAGAGGGAGGAGCAGTTTCCAGGAACTGGGAAAGGGAGAAAAGCCAATAGGTCCTGTAATTTTTAGGGATCCAGCTGTTGATCTGTAGCAACCAGAGGAGACAAAATCTCAGATAAATGGTTGCATGGTATGCCCAGGAGAGCTGAATCTAGGACACAAACCTCAAGGGTCCACTTTAATTTGGCAGTGGGGAGTCCACCAGAGGCTCTAATAGATGGAAAGGTCAAGAAATTTATGCCATTTTCTGAGCACCGAGTGATATGGTTTGGCTGTGTCCCCACTCAAATCTCAACTTAAATTGTATCTCCCAGAATTCCCCTATATTGTGAGAGGGACCCAGGGTGAGATAATTGAATCACGGAGGCCAGTCTTTCCCATGCTATTCTCGTGATAGTGAATAAGTCTCAGAAGATCTGATGGATTCATCAGGGATTTCTGCTTCTGCTTCTTCCTCATTTTTCTCTTGCTGCCACCATGGAAGAAGTACCTTTCACCTCCTGCCATGATTCTGAGGCCTCCCCAGCCATGTGGAACTGTAAGTCCAATTAAATCTCTTTTTGTTCTCAGTTTTGGGTATGTCTTTATCAGCAGTGTGAAAATGGACTAAGACAGTAAACTGGTACCAGTAGAGTGGGGTGCTGCTGAAAAGACACCGAAAAATGTGGAAGTGACTTTGGAACTGGGTAACAGGCAGAGGTTGGAACAGTTTGGAGGGCTCAGAAGACAGGAAAATGTGGGAAAGTTTGGAACTCCCTAGAGACTTGTTGAATGACATTGACCAAAAGCCTGATGGCAACATGGACAGTAAGGTCCAGGGGTAGTCTCAGATGGAGATGAGAAACTTCTTGGGAACTGAAGCAAAGGTGACTCTTGTTATGTTTCAGCAAAGACATTGGTGGCATTTTGCCCCTATCGTAGAGATTTGTGGAACTTTGAACTTGAGAGAGATGATTTCGGGTATCTGGCAGAAGAAACTTCTAAGCAGCAAAGCATTCAAAAGGTGACGTGAGTGCTGTTAAAAGCATTTCATTTTAAAAGGGAAACAGAGCATAAAAGTTGCAGCCTGATGAATGCAATAGAAAAGAAAAACCCATTTTCTGAGGAGAAATTCAAGCCAGCTGCAGAAATTTGCATTAGTAGCCAGGAGCCTAATGTTAATCCCCAAGACCATGGGGAACATATCTCCAGGCCATAGCAGAGACCTTCACAGCAGCCCCTCCCATCAGAGGCCTGGAGGCCCAGGAGGTTTTGTGGGCCGGGCCCAGGGTCCCCATAAGTGTGCAGCCTAGGGACTTGGAGGCCTGTGTCCCAACTATTCCAGCTATGTCTGAAAGGGGCCAATGTAGAGCTCAGGCTGTGGCTACAGCTTCCATGTGGTGTTGAGTCTGTGGGTACACAGAACTCAAGAATTGAGATTTGGGAACCTCTGCTGGATTTCAGAAGATGTATGGAAATGCCTGGATGCCCAGGCAAAAGTTTGCTGCAGGGGCGGGGCTCTCATGGAGAACCATTGCCAGAGCAATGCAGAAGGGAAATGTGGGGTCATAGGCCCCACACAGAGTCCCTACTGGGGCACTGCCTAGTGAAGGTGTGAGAAGAGGGCCACTTTCCTCCAGACCCTGAAGTGTTAGATCCACTGACAGCTTGCACCGTGCACCTGGAAAAGCCACAGACACTCAACACCAGCCCGTGAAAGCAGCCGGGAGGGAGGCTGTACCCTGCAAAGCCACAGGGACAGAGCTACCCAAGGCCATGGGAACCCACCTCTTGCATCAGCGTGACCTGGATGTGAGACCTGGAGTCAAAGGACATCATTTTGGAGTTTTAAAATTTGACGCCCTGATGGATTTCAGACTTTCTTGGGCTCTGTAACCCCCTTCTTTTGACCAATCTCTCCCATTTGGAATGGCTGTATTTACCCAATACCTGTACTCCCATCATATCTAGGAGGTAACTAACTTGCTTTTGGTTTTATAGGCTCATAGGCGGAAGGGATTTGCCTTGTCTCAGATGAGACTTTTTGATTGTGGACTTTTGAGTTAATGCTGAAATGAGTTAAGACTTTGGGGGATTGTTGGGAAGGCATAATTGGTTTTGAAATGTGAGGACATGAGATTTAGAGGGGGGAGGGTTGGAAAGGTATGGTTTGGCTGTGTCCCCACCCAAATCTCAACTTGAATTGTATCTTGCAGAATTCCCTCATGTTTTGGGAGGGACCCATGGGGAGGTAATTGAATCATGGGGGCCAGTATTTCCTGTGCTGTTCTCATGATAGTGAATAAGTCTCACAAGATCTGATGGGTTTATCAGGGGGCTTTGCTTTTGCTTCTTCCTCATTTTTCTCTTTCTGCCACCATGTAAGATGTGCCTTTCACCTCCCACCGTGATTCTGAGGCCTCAACCATGTGAAACTATAAGACCAATCAAACCTCTTTTTGTTCCCAGTTTCGGGTACAGGTATTTATTTATCAGCTGTGTGAAAATGAACTAATACACCAAGTAAGCCTGTGGAAATGGTTGATTTCTAGAGAGAAAGATATCATGATACTGAGTAAGAATTAGTTTCTAGCCAGTCTAGTGTCAGTTTGGGATTTAATTATGAATAAAGAGAAGAAATTTGACAACTGAGTTTCAATCCCACTTAAAAACATAATAAAAAATTATCTTTGGAAATTATTTTAAACACAGTGTACGAACATATTTACATAAAAAGATAATGTACATATTTCTCACCACTGGGGGACATTGTTCCCTCATACAAAAGACAAAGAAGATTTTGAAGCAGTGGTTCTCAAACTTGAGCATACATCTGAGGACATTTCATCTGCTCTCTTAGCATTTTTCAAGACTATGATATATTGTTAACTACAGTCACCTTGTTGTACAATAAATTATTCTCACCACAAAATGAAAAGTATGTGAGGTAATGCATACGTTAATAACTAGATTTAGTAATTCCACAATGTATATATACTTGAAAACAATATGTCATACATGGCAAATACACATAATTTTATATGTCAAGTTAAAAATTAAATAAAATAAGAAAGATAATGAACATTTAAAAAAATCACTTGAAAGGCTTGTTAAAACACAGACTGCTGGACCTCTACCTCTAGAGGTTCTGATTCAGTGGAGATGCTGGGAAGGAGACAAAAATATAAATTTTTAACATGTTCCCATGTGATGCTGTTGCTGTTGGTCTGGGGCCCACACTTGAAAGCCACTACTTTACTAAAAATTTTAAAATATAGTATTAAGACTATGTATTGATCAAACTTACTTCACCATGAGAATATTACAATGAACACAAAAAACAATCTGGATGTACTGAAAGGTGACCTTTATCTGGCATAAGAAAAATGTGTGCAATTATACTATTTTTAGATAGCAATAGTAGTATAGAGCCCTATAGAAGGTGATAGTTTCTATGTAGTTAAAGAGAAGGTGTACAGTGGATGGGGCACAGCAATGATGTGCAAGATCAAAAAATAGAACCGCTTCTGAGACTAAATTAGCTTAGGTGTAGACAGAGCCTGGTCCCCAATATATTGGTATAGGAAAACATCTCAAGGTGTGTACCTGGGAGACTTCCTGTTCCAAAATGTTTGTGTAGACACAGGTTTCCTTCACTCTTCATTCCTCCTCCCCGACAAACCAAAACAAATATGCAGCCCTGAAATTTCAGCAGCAAATTCCAAAAATTCAAATATGAGAATAAATCAGATCCTGGGGACACAAAGAAGTTACAAAAGTTCTGAGCAGATGGTAAGAGAATCAAATTCCCATATGCAAAATGCCCCTTCCTAATATCTGCGCAGCACCAATTTGCAGAAAATGTCCCCTGATTCACAGTTTCTGCACTGCATACGGTGAGATCAAGATGAACAACAGCTTTCCTACCATCTTGGGTTCCCTGGCAGGAGACCTATTCATGCCTCAATCCACGGTAAGTATTGTGAGTGTCTGGAAGGAGAGAACAGCCAGAGACAAGAGGAGAAGGTGGAACTACCATTCTTAGTGCTAGAAACCCTACTCTGTACTTAGGCCAAAGGAGATGCCAAATTACAGTGGCTGTTCACCAGCATCATGCTGTAGGAGGTACGTGTCACAGGTCCCCTGAGCACACATCCCCAGCCAGCCTTTTTATACGAACAGGGTATCCCCTTTCAAATTTCCCAGTGTAGATGGGCAGTGCTCTGATTGTTTGCTAGTGCTCTGATTGTTTGCAAAGGCAAACCTGAGTTTAAGGTGACATCTAGTCCTGAAAGGAGGAAGTGACTAAGTGAGAAAAAGTATAAGATACTGAACAGGTAATTTAAGAAGAATTGCTAAGTTAACATCCCATCCCCAATTAAAACCAAAACAAGCCAGACAGAGAAGACTGAAATAATTCTTTAATGCAAAGACATAAATATACATCCACAAGAAACAACAGGAAACATGAAAAACACAAATGGACAATGTAAAGAACCAGTGATTGACCCTAATGAGATGGCAATACATCAAATACCTGACCAAGACTTCAAAATAATAGTTTTAAGGAAACTCACTGATATCTAAGATAACACAGAAAAGGAACTCAGAAATTTATCAGAGAAATTAAACACGGAGGTTGAAATAGAAAAAAAATAAGCTAACAGAAATCTTAGAACTGAGAAATATATCTGTGAGTTGAAAAATTCATTGAAGGCTCTCAACAACTGAATGGATTAAGCAGGGAAAAGAATCAGTGAACTAAAAGACAGACTATATGAAATCACAGAGGAAAAAAAGAATGAAAAGCAAGATAGAGAATACTACACAGGGGAGCTGGCATGATGGCTGAATAGGAACAGCTCCAGTCTGTAGCTCCCAGTGAGACCAACACAGAAGGAGGGTGATTTCTGCATTTACAACCGAGGTACCCAGTTCATCTTACTGGGACTGGTTAGACAGTGGGTGCAGCCCACGGAGGGTGAGCAGAAGCAGGGTGGGGCATCGCCTCACCTGGGTAGTGCGAGGGGCTGGGGAACTCCTTCCAGTAGCCAAGGGAAGCCCTGAGGGACTGTGCTATCCAGCCCAGATACTATGCTTTTCCCATAGTTTTTTGCAACCCACAGACCAGGACATTCCCTTGTGTGCCTATACCACCAGGGCCTGGAGTTTCAAGCACAAAACTGGGCAGCTGTTTGGGCAGACACCAAGCTAGCTGTAGGAGTTTTTTTTTTTTTTTTCATACCCCAGTGGCACCTGGAACCCCAGCGAGATAGGACTGTTCACTCCCCTGGAAAGGGAACTGAAGCTAGGGAGCCACGTGGTCTCACTCAGCAGGTCCCACTCCCACAGAGCCTAGCTTTCACTGCCAGCACAGCAGTCTGTAGTTGACCTGGGATGATAGACCTTGGTGGGGGCAGGGGCATCTGTCATTCCTGAGGCTTGAGTAGGCAGTTTTCCCCTCACAGTGTTAAGGAAGCCACTGGGAAGTTCAGACTGTGGGAAGTTCAGATTGTATGAAACAGCACAGCATGGCAAAGTGCCTGGGGCCAGATTGCCTCTCTAGATTCCTCCTCACTGGGCAGGGCATCTCTGAAAGAAAGGCAGCAGCCTCAGTCAGGAGCTTATAGGTAAAACCCCTATCTCCCTGGGATAGGGCACCCAGGGGAAGGAGCAGCTGTGGGCACAGCTTCAGCAGACTTAAATGTTCCTGCTTGCTGGCTCTGAAGGGAACAACGGATCTCTCAGCACAGTGCTCAAGCTCTGCTAAGGGACAGACTGCCTCCTCAAGTGGGTCCCTGATCCCTGTGGCTCCTGACTGGGAGAGACCTCCCAGGAGGGGTTGACAGACACTTTATACAGGAGAGCTCCTATTGGCATCAGGCAG
>NW_012104131.1:1330824-1332584 GCF_000951045.1 Mandrillus leucophaeus | reverse complement strand
AAATGATCGCACCTCTTCTCCAGCAAGGACACAAAACTGGATGGAGAATGAATTTGACAAATTGACAGAAGTAGGCTTCAGAAGATGGGTAATAAGAAACTACTCGGAGCTAAAGGAGCATGTTCTAACCCAATGCAAGGAAGCTAAGAACCTTGATAAAAAGTTACAGGAACTGCTAACTAGAATAACCAATTTAGAGAAGAACACAACTGACCTGATGGAGTTGAAAAACACAGCACAAGAACTTCATGAAGCATTCACAAGTATCAATAGCCAAATTGATCAAGTGGGAGAAAGGATATCAGAGATGGAAGATCAACTTTGTGAAATAAAGCGTGAAGACAAAATTAGAGAAAAAACAATGAAAAGAAATGAACGAAGCCTCCAAGGACTATGGGACTATGTGAAAAGACCAAACCTATGATTGATTAGTGTACCTGAAAGTGACGGGGAGAATGGAACCAAGTTGGAAAACACACTTCAAGATATTATCCAGGAGAATGTCCCCAACCCAACAAGACAGGCCAACATTCAAATTCAGGAAATACAGAGAACACCACTAAGATACTCCTCAAGAAGAGAAACCCCAAGATGCATAATTGTCAGATTCTCCAAGATTGAAATAAAGGAAATAATGCTAAGGGCAGCCAGAGGAAAAGGTCAGGTTACCTCCAAAGGGAAGCCCATCAGACTAACAGCAAATCTCTCTGCAGAAACCCTACAAGCCAGAAGAGAGTGGGGGCCAATATTCAACATTCTTAAAGAATTTTCAACCCATAATTTTATATCCAGCCAAACTAAGCTTCATAAGTGAAGGAGAAATAAAATCACTGACAGACAAGCAAATGCTGAGAGATTTTGTCACCGCCAGGCCTACCTTACAAGAACTCCTGAAGGAAGCACTAAATATGGAAAGGGAAAACCCGTACCAGCCACTGCAAAAACATACCAAAATATAAAGACCAATGACACTATGAAGAAACTGCACGAAAAAATATGCAAAATAAACATAGCATCATGATGACAGGATTAAATTACACATAACAGTATTAACCTTAAATATAAATGGACTAAATGGCACAATTAAATGACACAGATGGGCAATTTGGATAAAGAGTCAAGACCCATCTGTCTTGACCCATCTCACGTGCATCAGGAGACTCATCTCACGTGCAAAGACACACATAGGCTCAAAATAAACGGGTGGAGGAATATTTACCAAACAAATGGAAAGAAAAAGAAAAGCAGGGGTTGCAATCTTAGGCTCTGACAAAACAGACTTTACATCAGCAAAGGTCAAAAAAGACAAAGAAGGGCATTACATAATGGTAAAGAGATCAATGCAACAAAAAGAGCTAACTATCCTAAATGTATATTCACCCAATACAGAAGCACCCAGATTCATAAAACAAGTTCTTAGAGACCTACAAAGAGACTTAGACCCCAAACAATAATAGTGAGAGACTTTAACAACCCACTATCAATATTAGACCGATCAACGAGACAGGAAATTAACAACTGTATTCAGGACTTGAACTCAGCTCTGGAGCAAGTGGACCTAATAGACATATACAAAACTTTCCACCCCAAATCAATGGATTATACATTCTTCCCAGCACCACATGGCACTTATTCTAAAATAGACTACATAACTGGAAGTAAAACACTCCTCAGCAAACGCAAAAAACAGAAATCATAACAAACTGTCTTTCAGACCACAGTGCAATCAAATTAGACGTCAGGATTAAGAAACTCACTCA
>NW_012104131.1:1326264-1329559 GCF_000951045.1 Mandrillus leucophaeus | reverse complement strand
AAGGATATTCAAATAGGAAGAGAGGAAGTCAAATTGTCTCTGTTTGCAGATGACATGATTGTATATTTAGAAAACCCCATCTTCTCAGCTGAAGGACTCCTTAAGCTGATAAACAACTTCAGCAAAGTCTCGGGACACAAAATCAATGTGCAAAAATCACAAGCATTCCTATACATCAATAACAGACAGCCAAATCATGAGTGAACTCCTATTCACAATTGCTACAAAGAAAATAAAATACCTAGGAGTACAACGTATGAGGGACATGAAGAACCTCTTCAGGGAGAACTACAAACCACTGCTCAAGGAAATAAGAGAGGACATCAAAAAGTTGGAAACACATTCTATACTTATGGATGGGAAGAATCAATATGAAGTGACCATACTGCCCCAAGTAATTTATAGATTCAATGCTATTCCCATCAAGCTACCAATGACTTTCTTCACAGAACTAGAAAAAACTACTTTAAATTTCACATGGAACCAAAAAAGAGCCTGTATAGCCAAGACAATCCTAGGCAAAAAGAACAAAGCTGGAGGCATCATGCTACCTGACTTCAAACTATACTACAAGGTTACAGTAACCAATACAGCATGGTACTGATACCAAAACAGATATATAGACCAATGGAACAGAACAGAAGCCTCAGAAATAACACCACACATCTACAACCATATGATCTTTGACACACCTGACAAAAACCAGCAATGGGAAAAGGATTCCCTATATAATAAATGATGCTGGGAAAACTGGCTAGCCATATGCAGAAAACTGAAACTGGACCCCTTCCTTACACCTTGTACAAAAATTAACTAGAGATGGATTAGAGACTTCAACGTAAAACCTAAAACCATAAAAACCCTAGAAGAAAACCTAGGCAATACCATTCAGGACATGAGCATGGGCAAAGACTTCATGACTAAAACACCAAAAGCAATGGCAACAAAAGCCAAAATTAACAAATGGGATCTAATTAAACTAAAGAGCTTCTGCACAGCAAAAGAAACTGTCATTAGAGTGAACAAGCAACCTACAGAATGGGAGAAAATTTTTGCAATCTATACATCTGACAAAGGTCTGATATCCAGAATCTACTAAGAACTTAAACAAATTTACAACAAAAAAAATAACCCCATCAAAAAGCGGACAAAGTATATGAATAGACACATTTCAAAAGAAGACATTTGTGCAGCCAACAAACGTAAAAAAAAGCTCATCCTCACTGGTCATTAGAGAAATGCAAATCAGAACCACAATGAGATGCCATCTCACACCAATTAGAAATGCGATCATTAAAAAGTCAGGAAACAGCAGTTGCTGGAGAGGATATGGAGAAATAGGAATGTTTTTACACTGTCAGTGGGAGTGTAAATTGGTTCAGTCATCGTGGAAGACAGTGTGGTGTTTTCTCAAGGATCTAGAACCAGAAATAGCATTTGACCCAAAAATCCCATTACTGAGTGTATACCGAAAGGATTATAAATCATTCTACTATAAAGACACATGCACGCACATGTTTATTGCAGCACTATTCACAATAGCAAATACTTGGAACCAACCCAAATGTCCATCGATGATAGACTGGATAAAGAAAATATAGCACATATACTCCATGAAATACTATGCAGCCATAAAAAAGAATGAGTTCATGTCCTTTGCAGGGACATGAATGAAGCTGGAAACCATCATTCTCAGCAAACCAACACAGGAACAGAAGACCAAACACTACATGTTCTCACTGATAAGTGGGAGTTGAACAATGAGAACATGTGGACACAGGGAGGGGAACGTCACACCCTGGGCCTGTTGGGAGGTTGGGGACAAGGGGAGGGAGAGCATTAGGACAAATACCTAAGGCATGCGGGGCTTAAAACCTAGATGACGGGTTGATGGGTGCAGCAAACCACCACGGCACATGCCTGTTAGAATGGCTTTTATAAAAAAGGGAATAATAGATGCTAACGAGATGTGGAGAAAGAACCTTTTATACCATTGGTGGGAATGTAAATCAGTATACCCATTATGGAAAACAGGATGGAAGTTCTTGAAGAAACTACAAATAGAACTACCATATGATTCAGTGATACCACCACTGAGTATATATCCAAAAGAAAGGAAATAAATATATCAAAAAATGTCTCCCACCCTGTTTATTTCAACACTATTTACAATAGCCAAAATATGGAATCAACCTAATTGTCTATCAACAGATGAATGGGTAAAGAAAATGGATCTGGAGATCATCATATTAAGTGAAATAAGTAAAGAACAGAAAGAAATATTGCATGTTCTTACTCATATGTGGGAGCTGAAAAAGTGGGTCTCATGGGGGTTGAGAGTAGATTGGTGGTTACCAGATGCTAGAAGGGTAGGGGGAAGTAGGGCATGAAGAGAGGTTGATTCATGAGTACATATGTACAATTAGATAGAAGAAATAAGACCTGGTGTTCGATAGATCAGTAGGTTGACTGTAGTTAACATTAATAGGATGCATATTTCAAAATAGCTAAAAAGAAATAATTTGAATGCCCTAGAATAAAGAAAGGTAAACATTTAAGATGATAGATATCTCAGTTATCCTGATTTGGTTATGTAAGTGTAGCAAATTGTTACATATATGACTAAAATAGTTACAGCTATTATGTATAAAGAAAAAAGATGTGTATCTGAATATGGCAGGCCTTAAAATTCAGTAATTTATTTCCAAATTGTTATTCAGACAGTATCAAAGAGTCTATATTTGTCAGGATAATCTAGAGTTAGGTCCTATTTTAGAGTTTAATTAGAGGCTGAAACGTGAGCTTCCTGATGACAAACGCACAGCCTTGAAGGGCAGAGTAGAGGAAAATCACCTTTCGCAGATTTCTATCATCTTCCACAAATTCCTAAGATTTGGATCTCTTCTATAATATTGGTATCCTTTTTCCTCTCATAGTTATTATACCAAAATCACTGTATAGACGGAAGTTATACCTTGTCAGGAGAAACCCTTTGTATATTGTCTTAAAAATCTATAAAATTAATGTGAAGTTTACTTGATTCACTAGGTTAATTATGATAATTGTTTTATGCTACTAGAAATAGTTTTTACTCTCTGAAAATGTTTTGAAAAGAAAATGAACCTTGAAAGATTTTATCTTTCAAATCCTTCATTTTGTAAATGAGAATTCAATGTTCAGCAAAGTTAAATAATTAGCTCAAGGTGTTAGCAATTTTACTAGATGAACAGTATTTCTGGTTTTCTGAAAGAGTGATTGAGAAACAGTAGCTTAGAAAGTTTGAAAAAGTAAGTAA
>NW_012104131.1:1296421-1325979 GCF_000951045.1 Mandrillus leucophaeus | reverse complement strand
GCGCCTGGCCAGTAAATGTTTTTGATCTAGTTTTACATATACTTACAACTCATGAAAAAATATGAACTAAGTTTTACTAGTGTTTATGTTTTGGCTTCTCATTTCCTACTATGTAAATATCATAGTCTTGTTTTGTTACAACAATCAAGGCTAATTTCTGTTTCAGAAGTATCTTTTGCAATCTCTTTGAATGTTTTAAAATAAAACCTCTACTGCTAAGATTAACTTATTGTAACTATAATTGTTCACAGATAATTAATGTTTTTTATTAATTCAAATGATAAGAAAGAATTGAGTAACATCAAATGTGCTAATAGTATTTGCCATATGCTATAGGCTGAATGTTTATTGCTAATAGCATTTGCCATATTCTATAGACTGAATGTTTATATCTCCCCCAAACTCATATATTGAAATCCTAACCTCCCACATGATGGTATCTGAGGGTGAATCTTAGGGAGGTGTTTAGGTATGATAGCAGAGCCCTCATGAGTAAGATTAGTGTCCTTATAAAAGTGCCCAAACATCTCCCTCTCTCCTTCTGTCATGTGCGGACTCAGTAAGAAGACCCTTGTCTACGAACAAGGAAATAGTCCTTCACAAGACATCAAATCTTCTGTGGCCTTGATCACGTACTTCCAGCCTCCAGAACTTTGAGAAATAAATTTCTGTTGTTTTTAAGCCACCCAGTCTATGGTATTTTTCATAGCAATCTGCATGAACTAAGGCAGAAATTGATACCAAAAAGTGGGAGTGCTGGTATAATAAATGCCTAAAAATGTGGAAGCGGTGTTGGAACTGGGTAATGGGGTGGAGGAGACTGGAAGAGTTTTAAGGTGTATGCTACAAAAAAGTCTACATTACTGTGAAAGGGGAATGCCATAAAATTCTAAGACATAGCTGACTAGTTTCATACTAAATTTAATACTATTAATGTCTAATGAATTTTATTTTAGAAAATCATAACATATAATAAATAGAAGTTCTGCTGTAATAATGTCATTCCTCATTCTCTTCTTTGAGAGAAATATTCGTAGATACTTTAACCATTCCCCATAAATCCTATTATCCACCTTCTTACATATTTATACATTCACAATCTTATGGTTCCTACATTTTGCTCTAGCATTTCACCTGCCTCAGGTTATCAATCAGTATAACTCAATAGATGTTTCCCTTAGGTAGGGCAAATGGCTGCACTTATGACTAAGGCTGATCAAAGGCACAATTTGTTTGCCTTTAAAAATTTTTGTTTTCCATGACTGCAAGAAATACTGCTGAACAAGACATTTCTTCACCATCCTTGATGAAAGATGAACATTAATAATGCAGATAGAAATCAGGCCAAGTAATGTTGAAGAGAAAACAAGGTCCAGTAGCACTACTTCCTTTTAGAAGATAAGAATAAACAAATTTAAAATGGCAAGCTCAATAATTTTACCCTAACAAAAAATGAGGTGAGTACTATATAACCCTTAAATTCTAAAGAGTTTAAAATCAATTTATGTACTCATTTCTTGAAAATATTTATGTGTAAACATATCTATACTTATCTATATCTATGTCTCTTTCTTTATAGATAATAGGTATGATATGCACTCTTATGCATGTAACACATGCTCTTTTAAATATGAGTCATATATATCCAATATTACTGTAATATACCAAGGTCAATTTTCATTTGTAAGTTTTGTGATATCTTATGATTTTATGCATCTTATATATAACGGAAGCCCTCTGATATTCTGCATAAGAAAAAAGATTTCAGAGGGGTAAACATTTTTTTAAATAACCATTTAAAGCAATACTAAAATTTAATTCAATTGCTCATTTACTAAATACTTACTAATCATTTTATGTATGCCAAGCACTATAGAAGTTCATTTCTGCCTATCAGGCAGATGGTATGCATTTTCTTGTGACAGAGTAGAAGTAAGGGTGATAAAAGGGAGAAATTTACATTCCAAAATACACATAATGGTAGATTAGTAACCCTCTGTCCTCATGTGCCTGTAAGAGTCCTGGATGGTGCCTGTTTTAGCACAGTTATTAATATTGTCCTCTTTCACTCTCAAAAGTGTTTGGGTTTGAGTATTTGGGTACATGTCCAAACCCTGGCACTTTTGAATGAATCCCACAGAGATTCATAGGAGAAAAAATTCTTTTCCAGTAATAAACAAAGAAGCTGTCTCCGAATCCTGAAGAATGGACTTGCTTTCACTGGGCAGAAAGAAAGAAGATATTCAAGGCTTATGTCTCATCATTGCTTGTGTTTTCCCAGTAGCTTCCTAAACTTTGTCCCTGATTTCTGTTTCTTTTGTCTTCTTGTTTTCAGCAATTGCTTCTTATTTATTTATTTAATTTATTTATTATTTCCATTGCTTTAGTGGTACAAGTTTTTTTTTTTGTCGATGCGTGGGTGAATTGTATAGTGATGAAGTCTGAGCTTTTAGTGTAGTGATGTAGTGATGAATGGTGTACATTGTACCCAATAGGTGATGTTTTATTCCTCATCTCCCTCTCCCCCTCCCTACTTCTGAATCTCCAGTGTCCATTATAGCACTCTTTATGCCTTTGCATACCCATGGCTTAGCTCCCACTTGTAAGGGAGAGCATGTGGTATTTGTTTTTCTATTCCTGAGTTACTTCACTTAGGATAATTACCTCCAGTTCCATCCTACTGGCTGCCAAAGATGTTTCATTCATTTTTATGACTGAGTAGTATCCTGCCATAAATACTACTATGTAGTCTTCAAGCTTGTCCTGCCTAACTTTGTTGTTCTTGTTCTGTTTTGTTTTGTTTTAGACTTTAGAAGCCTGAAGCCATGACTTTTAGTTTCTGTCCCTAGTGATAAGCAGAAAAGGGAGATGAGGAAGGGGCTTTACTGGCCCAAGCAGAAACAGAAACTAAGAACCCATGACTGTATTGTCTACCTTGGACACCCCTGATTTTCTTTATCCACTCTTCAGTTGATGGAAACTTATGTAGATTCCATATCTTTGCAATTGTGAACTGGGCTGTGATAAACCTGCAAATGCAGGTGTCTTTCGGATGTAATAACTTATTTTCCTTTAAGTAGATTCCCAGTAGGGGGATTGCTAGATAGAATGTTAGGTCTCTTTGAGTTCTTTGAGAAATCTCCCATACTGTTTTCTATAGAGGAAACATAAATTGTATATAAATAGTACATAAATTGTACTAATTTATGTTCCCACAATGTATAAGCCTTTCCTTTTCACTGTACCTCACCAACATTTATTGTTTTTTACCAATGTCATTTTTCACAGAATTAGAAAAAAACAATTATAAAATTCACATTGAATATTTCCTTTGTCTGGAAGTCAAAATCTGCTCTCACTGACTTTCACTTCTTTTACAAATTTCTAAATGGGTCTTCATCACCAAGGCCCGTACCCTGCATTTAAAGCCCTTTTTGAACTGAATCTTGCTTGTCTCTCAGTCACTGTCATTGCTCACTTTTCACATTAGCAATAGCGAACTCTTGAAAATGCTCTGAACTGTCCATTTTAGTGTCCAAGGTAGACAATACAGTCATGGGTTCTTAGTTTCTATTTCTGCTTGGGTCAGTAAAGTCCCTTCCTCATCTCCCTTTTCTGCTTATCACTAGGGACAGAAACTATAAGTCATTTTCTCATTTTCATATGTGTCTTTGATTGTCATCCTTAGAACAAAGACTTACTTAGTAATTATATGCCTGGAACTGTTGATCTGAAAGCTTTACTTCCGTTAACTCATTTAGTCCTCATAAGAATTATTATTACCATTTTTACAGATGATGAAATTGAGGCAATGAGAGGCTAAGAAACTTTTGTAATATCAGTATAGCTGATATTTGAATCCAGGCAATCTGACTCTAGAGCCTGTGGTTTTGGCCATTGGTCTGATATTTTTGCTCTCCTGGCTGTCCTACCCTCCTTATTCTTCAAAACCCAGATCAGAAGTTATTCCATTATAGGCTCGGCGTGGTGGCTCACACCTGTAATCCCAGCATTTTGGGGGGCCGAGGCAGGCGGATTACTTGAGGTCAGGAGTTCGAGACCAGCCTGGCCAACATGGTGAAACCCTATCTCCACCAAAAACACAAAAATTAGCCAGGTGCAGTCGTGGGCACCTGTAATCTCAGCTACTTGGGAGGCAGGAGAATCGTTTGAACCCGGGGAGTGGAAGCTGCAGCAAGTCGAGATCACGCCACTGCACTCTAGCCTGGGTGACAGAGGGAAACTCTGTTTAAAAAAAAAAAAAGAAAGAAAGAAATTTTCTTATTATATAACCTTCCCTTGTATCGTCACATAGCATTACTCATTTGTTCTTCAACATATCCTGTAATTGTACTTATTTATTTTGCTGAATTAGAAAGATAACTTGAACAATAACAGATATGGGGAAAGCAGGTTGACTTCTGGCTAGTTTTGTTGATGGCTGATAGGGATAGACTATAAAGGGACTAGTTTTGGACATATTAAGTTTAAGGTGATAGCTGAATATGCAAGTACAGAAGACCAACAAACAGGTGAAGATGCAGCACCAACTCAGCAAAAAGGCTGTTGCTGCACTACAAATCTAAAAGGAGAAAAAAAATTGATATGAGTAAATGCAAAGAATCAAAGATATAGGCCGGGCGCAGTGACTTAACACCTGTAATCCCAGTACTTTGGGAGGCGGGGTGGGTGGATCACGAGGTAAGGAGATCGAGACCATCCTGGCCAAAATGGTGAAACCATGTTTCTGTTAAAAAATACAAAAAAAATTAGCTGGGTGTGATGGTGTGCACCTGTAGTCCCAGCTACTCGGGAGGCTGAGGCAGGGGTATTGCTTGAACCAGGGAGGTGGAGGTTGCAGTGAGAGGAGGTTGTGCCACTGGACTCCAGCCTGGCAACAGAGTGAGACTCCATCTCAACAACAACAAAAAGAATCAAAGATGCAGTAAGAGGCCTAGGGTGCTCTAGTTTTATGGAAGACACAGTAAGATGCAATTTAAAGAGGGAGTTGATAATCATCATCACCATCGAATTCTAAAAAATCTGCCAGATATGATGAAGACTGAATAAAGATCAAATTTAGCTAATTTAGAGTGGTAAAAGTAGGAGCCACGTTTGAGACCATGAAGAAGAGAGAGAAGGTGCTCTGGAAGAGTAAGATTCAGCATTGGGCTGGTATTCGAATTTGAGTCACAATTTATTTCAAACAGTTTGAAGAAGAAAAATAAGACTTGTATCTCAATGCTTTCCAACAAAATATACACATGCATAATGGCAAATTATTAACACAGGGGTAGTCAGTTCATAACAACTTAGAGGAAAAATTAAATTTTTTATAACAATATATTTTTTCATGATGAATTTATCCTTAAAATTTTTTTTTACAAATTTATTTTAGGGACTTTCTGGTCTCCATATTCTCATAAGTTGCATTCTGTGGGGAGAAAACAAACAAAAAACCCATCACAGTGAATAATTGAATTGCTCTGTGGCCATCATGCCTTTCTAAGCAAGCATTGAATATAGGAGGTGTATTTATGATAACCAGAGACAGAGTATGTATAGCTTGGCTCCATAAGGGTAATGTTCTTTGTTCCTATATCTACCTTTTGTACTTTCCAGCCCTTCCCTCATAATGTTATTGGGAAAGTTAACAACTAGCGTAACATTTTGAAAATCCAAAGTGTTTATACCAACAAGATTATTCACAGTCAAATTTTCTCATGAATATCGCTGAGACCTATTATTTATTTTAATTTTAACCAAGAGTAAAGGCATTGAATATAGAGCTCTGGTTTTAGAAACCAACCTTTAAAAATAATGAGATAATGACACAGTGAATAAAGATGCATCAGGGTTCAGCCAAGTTATTTTTTAAGGTTAGAAAAACTGATTTTGAAAATGCAAAGGCAGACACAAGATCAGTCAAGAGGGAAAGAATAAAGATACAAGAGAAGTAGAACAAGTCATGGAGCAAAGTATCTGAAAATGTAGAAATGAATGGGAAAACCTAATCTCTGAAAAGATATAAAAGGACAGATGGAAGGAAGGAAGGAAGGAAGGAAGGAAGGATGGAAGGAAGGAAGGAAGGAAGGAGAGAGGGGGGAAGGAAGGGAGAGAGGGAGAAAGGAAAAAAGGTAGGAGGGGGAGGTAAAGTAAGAAAAACTAAGGAAGGAAAAAGGAAGAGAATGGAAGGAAAGAAGAGGGAAGGGAAGGGAAGGAAAAGGGAAGGGAAAAGGGACTTAGATAGTTTTCACTGGATAGGAAAGAAACTGAGGAAGTTTATAATCATGTACTCTTGTTTCTTGCTGAGATGAGGGGCTGAGTTATCCGCAAATATGAGGAGTGTTCTAAGGGAATGATAAAGGACTCGAGCCATTGAGTAAAATCAATTGATATTGCAAATTATCCACTTGTGATTTTAAGAATTTCTTGATGATGCAACTTTCCCATCTATTCTTGATTGTCTAGAGTATTTTCCTCCTCTAGTGCCTTTGCTGCCACACTGATTAAATCAATATTGATTGACAACCTCAGTGGGATATTTCCATGTGTCAGGAAGAATAGTACTATCAGCTGTACCCAATTCATGGTGATTTAGAAACACATTTATTTTCTTATATAATAAGAAATTCCAGTGCACACATGAAGAATATGCAATTACCAGACATATTTGCTGTCTTTAGTGTGACAAGTTTATATAGTTCGAGTGTCTGGGTTTTGTGATACAGATATACAAACATACAAACTTATGCAGTAGAGTTGTCTATCCCAATGATTACTAGACTTCTGGATTTCATGCACCAGTAAAATACAAATGGGAGGACTGACACCAGGTTGCCAATTTTACACTTGGTCAAATAAAATATTAAAACAAATAACTCATTATCACGTATTCTCACCATCATTTCAAAAGAACATTTAAACATTAAATGATATTAGTCTTTAGAAAACAATCTAAAAGACACAATTTTAGAATAAAGGTCTTTAACTTGGATATGTTCAGTTTTATAAACATTTATGGCATTATTCTTAATTTTCTGGCTTAACTATAGACATGTGAAAACTTTGTCATAGGGGTGCTGCTCTGTGGAGCTGTGTTTGGAATTACTCTTTACACCCACAGTGTCTGGTCCTCAGCTTAGACAGCAAAGCGCCACCTTCTGTTATTGTATAGACAGAATCACCAGAGTGTCTATCACAATTCTCCAAATCAGATCTATTTAGCATCAAATACTGGGGCCTTAACCACTATGCTACAGATATTTTCTAAAATATTCTCATTGTAATTAAACAGTGACTATTATGAAGAACAAGGAAGGTAATCATTTCGTGACTTTTCAGGAAGATTACTGCTAGGAAATGAGAATAGTAGTTAAAAAACCAGTATACATTGAATTAATTACAAACAGTAGATCTAATTTTGAAGGTAGAAATTATAAAGTCCAGGGCATACAAAATATGATAGTGTGAACGCGCAGACATAGGCGCTTCAATAACACACAGCCAAAAAAAAATCCTCCCCTTTCTAAAGACACACAGACATCTATACTTTCATCTATTTCTGTTTACATACATACATACATATATATACACATGTAACTCATTTTTCTTTGAACTGATTCAAGAATGAGTTGCAGACATTGTTGCATTCACCCCTAAATATTTTAGCATGCATTTTCAGAGAACAAGAACGTTTTCTATTTTCATGGAATAGGCACACTAGTCTTAACAAAATTGGGAAAATTAGCACTATTATAATACTAATAACTAGTAAATAGTCCATATTCAAATGTATTCAGCTTTCCCAATAGTAGTATTTATCTGTTTTTTTTTAATTTGATATTCCATCCGGAATTGTGTTTAGTTGTCATAGTTCTTTGACCTCATGGAATTCTTTAGCCTTTCTTTGTCTTTCATGACATTGACATTTTTAAAGAGTTCGGTCCAGTTATTTTATAGTGTGTCCTCAATTTGGTTTTCCTTCTGGTTAGATTATGGTTAGAAGTAATGTGGCCCTTTCAGTATATTTTATCAGGAGGCACATAGTATCAGTTGGTCTCAGAATTGATGATATCTCTGAAGGTATTGTCTGCTGTGTTTCTCCAAAGTATATTTTCTTCTTTTTAAATTTTTTATTTAGTAGAGAAGAGATACCTTAAGATGATGTAAATATCCTATTCCTCATCAAACTTTCACCCATGTTTTAATACTCATCGATGATTCTTGTATGAATCAATTGTCATTAGGATGATTGCCAAATAGTGATTTTCTAACTCCATTATTTCTTCTACAATTGTTAGTTAGCATTCAACTGCAAGAAACAGATTTGTATTTTTCCTTATTTATTTACATCAGTATGTATTTGTTGATTCTTATTTTATTCAATGAATTATAATCTTTTACTATGATTTATTTTGATGCTCAACTTGCCCCAGATTTGGTCAGTGGGAAGCCTCTTCTACTTGGTTCCTGCATCTTACTGGCATGACCTCATCATTCTTTGAAGAATAATTACTTTTTACCACAGAAAATATCATGCCAAATATGTCAAAATGAATGTGGAGATTTATATGATTATGTTTTACCAGTTCTTCTCTTTGTATTTGGAAAGGTAACAGTGAGTAATGGAGTGGACGGGTAGTATAAAAATTCTGCAGAGTTTATCCTGTAATTCTTACCTATCTTAGTTGGAAATGGAAATTTTTTTCAGCTACTAATATATCAGAATTAATTGAGGTGTTGTTTTAGGATTGTGATGTTATGAAGAGGCAAAGTCATTCCATTGTACAAGGATGGGAAAAGCACTTTTAATTACTGTCCCTTTTCCGGTGGAGGCTATATTCCCTCTTCTGGCTTCACCTGATGACAAGGGAAGGCTTCTCATTCCTCAGAAATTTAGATAGATTTATTTAGACTGTTAATTTTACTATCTGGACCACCTGAGTAACCTTTCCATGATATCTATGAATTCTGCACTGGACTTCATTGTGGTTCCCCCAGTTACTATTTTTCTTTATCTGCAAAAGTTAACAAGATTAAGACCCCAAGCTGAAGCAAGGCACATCTTTGCTTCCTGCTGACTTTCATGAGCTATTGAATCACCTTGTATCAGCCAGGCAGGAGACAGATGGCATGCTGAAATGAGGCATATAGAAGAATTTCATGAAGGGGACATTTACAAAGATATCAGCAATGTTAGGAGAAAGCTACAAGGAATTCAAAAGCACTCTCAATGCAGCAGCAGACCTGAAGGAGCAAGGGGAGGGGTGATTACCAGACCCCAGAGAAAGCAGCTTCAGTTGTATGAGGGGCAGTCTGATTGGAGTATGACTTTTGGGGGAGGAATGAGTCCAGTGCCAACCCAGGGCAACCCAGCAAAGAAGGAATTGGAGAAGAAATATTCCTATGTCAATCTTCTCTCTCTGGTGCTTTCCCACTGGTGCTTCTTATTGGCCAAACCAATTGGGAGCTCAAAGGTAGGAGAGCCCATTGATACAGTGTGTAGAAGTCACCCTTCTGGGACACACGGAATGATACAGAAGCATAGAGAGTGTCTCTGGAGGAGCAAACACAGTATCCTACACACATGGCAACTCTAAATTTTTAAATATGATTTAAAGATTTATTTTCATAGCTCAAGTGGTCATCCACCATCACTCTGGCTCCCATACTTCTCTTCCTCCTGGAAACACTAGCTATCCTCTGACACCAGTTCTTCCCCCTAACAGAGAACACACCTGCTGCTTGTAATTCTGGGAGGTCATTACCCCCTACCCCCAGTGACATATCTACCCTAGGTTTTCTTGTCAACCTGGGCATGCCGCTGTGTGTGTGTGTGTGTGTGTGTGTGCTCCCCTTCTCCCCCAATTTGTAATGTAAAAAATCTCCATATCATTATAATATTCTGTTAACAAAAAGTGACTGGGCAAACAATAAAATAAAAAATGTAATCTTTATTAGTTTTGCACATTTTAAATGTTGGTTAGCATTATTTAGCATAATAGTAGCATTTTCCAGCATGCAGTTCACGAATACAATTTATCTAAGTAGTTTTAAGAAAAAGAGGAGCCTATGGTTTGCTTCTGTAAGAAACACAAAATGTCCTGATGTAATTGACTATATAAGTTGACTACTCTGTTTTTGTGAAAAAAAAATTATGAAGCCCACATTATATTTAGAACAATCTAGAGTAGCATTATTCCAAAGAAATGAAAACATAAACCAAAGTCAGAAAAAAAGAACAAAAATAAAATAAGCACTACCTTCAATTCAGTTAGTACAGGTACTACCAGAAGTACAAATAAAATTTTAAACCCTTTTGCAATTGCAAAGCAAAATTTGGATATGAGTTGTGAACCTATTTTGCTCCTTAAAATTGTGAAATAATCTAAAATTAGCAAATGTAATTAAAAAAGCAGAAATCTACAACTCCCCAGTCTTGTTTTCACGTCTTATTTAGCAAATTTCTTTCGTGAAAAAGTACTATGGACAGAAAGTAAGAAAAGTGATTGTGATATCAACCTGAAGATAATTTCCTCTTCATATTTATGTACATAATGCTGAAAAATAAAATGACTTTTTACAGTATTTATATTTGCGTGTAAAATTCTAAACACATTTTTAACAGGTTAAGCAGTGTGTTTTTTTAAACGTGTCTGTACAGTCTGGCTATATACCATATGTTATCCACTTAAAATGTAAAAATAACCAAAAAGCTGTTAAAGTGCTGCAAACTATTGCTTAATGACTTAAATAATGAGATCTGTTGAACAATTTCCTTGACTTTACCACTGACATATGGTTTCTCATAAATAAGATTCTGAGCAGGGAGAGAAACCAGATACAGCAGCACGGTAATATAAACATGCATTGATAGCATCCAAACTATCTATAAATGGTACAGAATACATTTTATTACCTGTGTAAAGCTTGCACTCTACATTTCTTGTGGTACATATTTGATGCAATAAATACTGTGCTTAGGTCATTATTTTTTTTGCTCAAACGTGCACCACAGGGCAAAATGACTATTTACATAATAAATAGCATTTCATTAACATATACAGTGTCAACCTTGCTGAGAGCCAAAGATGGCTAAACAAAGTGCAGGATAAAGCAGAAATTTATAAAGAGTTATTTTGGTCAATTCAGTCTTCTGGCGGTGGAGGGTGAGGGGCAATATTCACTATTCAGGTTTTTTTTTTTTTTAATACAACAAAAAGAAACATAACATTTATGACTCCAGACATTTGAATGAAGTTTGCACCTGCTAAGATTTACTGGCCTACCCGCAAACTATCTACTTGGTCTAGGGGCTGGATTTTGCAAAATAAGATCAACAAAGCACCTCCACTTATCACCCAATTACCCTCCCAGAAATATGGTGAAATTTAAGAACTTGTGTTTCTTGTGACTTTTTCTCATGCATGATCTCTAAGTGCAGCATGCCCTCATGCAAACCACGACTTTGTGTAGCTGGGAGGGCCATGTGGTTGCCATACCCCCAGGTGGCATACCTGTTATAGAGGTCCTTAGCCTATTTCTCAACAGAAACTTCGTTTACAAAAATAGTCACATATAATAAACACATGGATTAACAAAAAGATGAATCCACTAACAGATTCCGTAAAAATGTGACAAATGTGGCAGTTGAAATGCAAACAGTGGATACAATTACTATACTAAAGTGTTTCATGTTAAACAACCCCAAAATTATAGGTTTGCACCCCTTGAAACTGGTCCCTACAGTCTGACTAGCCATTGTGTATCTTATCTTCAGCAGTGTCAGCTGGTAGTGAGAACAGTAACCTCCTGTCAAGGTCGTCTCCCCTTTACACAGAGTCACAGTTTACTGACAAGGGGTCACTGTCTTATTGTAGGCACTGACCTTAAGGAGATTTGTGTAAAAACAGTCAGTTTGGCATTGACCTCCTAAAGGAGTCCTGTTGATAAAAATACATCACCTTCACAGGCTGTAAACAATTTGTCACCCAATTATTTTTATTTGTTTTCATTTATTTCCCTTTGGCTTTTTCATCTTTGCCTTCTTGCTCATGTTTTTCCACAATTGGCTTTGTCACCCGGTCATAGGAAGGTGGACAAGCTGCAGTGGACATGGTCAGATCAGTTTTTTCTGTAATAGAGTTTTCATTTATTCTGTCAATTATCATGTCTTCTTTTATAAGATTAGCCCCACCTTTGATTTTGTTTTTATTGTATGTAAAGGAAGCTTGTTTTACAGTTCGCTTTAAAAGGTGGCGTCTGTAAGCACGCTGAATAATAACAGCAGATACTTCCTCTTGTTTTCGTTTTAAAGTAGTAGTGATTGGCTGATAGGAGACCTTGGAAGGATTGGAAGCCATGAATCGCTCTTCCATCTGTATTCGTAGAGCATCCATCTCTCCACTCTCTCCTAGAACCCGCTTTGTAAAAGCAAATAAGATATCAAGACAGTGGATCCGGTCACCACTCACCATGGGCAAATCCATGGCAATGAGCTGGAGTTTGTTTGGTTGTGGCAGATTGAGAGGCGGTTCAAGTGCAGCTGCAAACTGAGATAATTTTTCAAATTCCATGAACTGAGTTGCATCGGGATCAAACTTCTCCCAAACCTCATAGAACATCTCAAAGTCATCCTCACTCAGGGGCTCTGCACTTTCTTCAGTAGCAACACTGAAGTTCTCCAGGATGACCGCGATGTACATGTTCACCACAACCAGGAAGGATATGATGATGTAACTGACAAAAAAGAAAATTCCAACAGATGGGTTCCCGCAATCTCCCTTAACTGAGCTTCCAGGGTTAACTTTATTAGGGTCACAGTCGGGTGGCTTACTGTTGAGAATGGGTGCTAGCAATCCATCCCAGCCAGCAGAGGTTGTAATTTGGAACAGGCAGATCATGCTGTTGCCAAAGGTCTCAAAGTTGAACATGTCATCGATCCCAACTTCCCTCTTAACATAGGCAAAGTTAGACATCCCAAAGATGGCGTAGATGAACATGACCAGGAAGAGCAGGAGGCCGATGTTAAATAACGCAGGAAGGGACATCATCAAAGCAAAGAGCAGCGTGCGGATCCCCTTTGCTCCTTTGATCAGACGTAGGATTCGGCCAATCCTGGCAAGACGGATCACTCGGAACAGGGTAGGGGACACGAAATACTTTTCTATCAGCTCGGCGAGAAACATACCTAGAATAAACAATGAGAATACCAACCAGTGAAGAAATCATGCGTTAAAAATAAACATATGTTTCTTCTAAAGCTCCAAGGTAAAGTTCAGAGTCCTGAACTCAGTTATATTATCTTAAATATGGCAGCTATATAATATATATATACAATTGCATATTATATATTATAAATAAATCTTAATTTTGAAATTCAGCAATAATTTCAACTATAAGGATTACAGTACTTTTTTTTATCTTTAAGAGATGTTTATAAACTACTTTTAGTTTACGTAAAGTACCAAGTCAGAATTTAGAAATAAAATAAGTTAAAAATTCACATTTGACTGAACAGTAGCGGCCCAACAGTATAGGTACAAGTTTATATGTATACGGTGACTTTTTCTGAAATTGCCATATTCTAAATTCTCTATTTACTCCATTTCCATCTGAAAGTATTGGTAGCTTTTGATGCTACTTTCACCTCCCCATGATCTTGGTACTTACTTAAGTTCCACTCTAATATTTTTATATACTTATTTATGTATGTTCTGGTGCATTTCTAAAAGGATCCCAGGTTGATGCTCTTTTTAGTCTCCTGTACTTAATGTTGTATTTCAATTCTTTTTGGTCTCCTGTACCTAACACTGTAATCTCAGTCTTCTTATTTTAACCTTCTCTCTCCATTTGCTTTTTAAATAAAAACTATATTTGTAAAGTTAAAAAGAAGAGCTCAAGAAACTAAATGCCTTCAAGTTTAAATGCCTCATTCTGAAAAGACAAAGTATAAGAGTGTGTGTGTGTGTGTGTGTGTGTGTGTGTAAGAGAGAGAGAAGGAGATGTGTAGGAATACACCTTTATACCTCAGCCATACTAGTTATAACCAAGGATTATAATTAGTGGGAATCAAAGGCTGTATACAATGTGTTGGATATAAGGCCAGTTTCTTCAGAGAAAGGAGTGGCATGAAAATCTGTCCAACAGAGGTGCCTTGTTTTGAATAGCAAAATATTGAACCAGTCATATCATCCTGTTTAGGGAAGAATGAATAGTTTAGGCCCACAGACAGATGCTTTTCACTTTACTAGAGCTTTAGTTGTGTCTAATGAAATGAGCTATTGCTCATGAGGCTAGTTATATGTTCCAGGCTTTGAAGTATAGTACTAATGATGTCCCATGTCATCGTATTTCCCTTGTGCATCATTATTATAAACCCATTTTTAAGGTAGTCTAGAAAATCTCTACATGACACTCGTAAAGAACCTACTATATGCATTTGCTAATAATGTTTTGTCCTTGTCTTTATTCTCTTTTTACGCAATACTTTTCCTTATCTTGAAACCACTTTCCACTAATAGCTATATGCTAGTGACTCCATGTCTATTCCCTAAAGCAATTTTCCTGAGTACCAGACTACATTTCTAGTCTTGTTAATGGAACCATCTAGATACTGTATTGGTTCTTCAATCTCAACATGTCAAAAACATTTTTATCTTACTTAATAGCACAGGTCTAGTTCAAATGACTACATTTACACTAAGTATAATTATTCTAAATGGATAGAATAAGAAACAATACTGACTACAGTAGGAGACATTATGTTAAAAAACCAAACACATCTGGATAAAATGTATCAAAATATTTACAGTGATTATCTCTGATTGCTGGGATGATCTTGAATCTAATCTTGATTGTTTCAACTTTCACTTCTATTTAACTGAATTTAAGAACTTTAAATATTTCTTACCTACAATGGAGAGAATGACAACCACAAAATCAAAAATATTCCAGCCAATGGTAAAGTAATAATGGCGTAGAGAGATGAGCTTCAGTACACACTCTCCAGTAAACAGCACAATGAACACCAGATTGATTCGTGACAAAATGGTAGTCACATATTCACTCTGGTCATCTGTTTCCACCATCATTGTGACCATGTTAAGACAGATGAGAATCATGATGCTTATGTCAAAAACTTGTCTGGTTACGAAGTCAAAGACCATTCCTTGAAATTTGTTCTGTAGAGAAATAGAAATGCTTTTAGCAATAAAGGAGTTTTCTCATGTGCGTTAGCATCAAGTACTTTCTGCATTAATTGACTTTCTAGTTTCTTGCACAGTAGTCATTGACTCTGATTTTTGTAAGAATGATTTATAGCATATTAATTGTTAAAATTTAGTTATTTAAATTGCCATTTACTAATGTGCATTTCTCAGAATAGCAATCCCTTGTCCAAAGAGGGTTTCTGATGGAAAAAAAAACAAAAACAAAAAAAAAAAAAACCGGAACACTCGATACTGTATATTTCTTCCAGAGGTATGCAATGCATATCAACATTTTAAGATTATGAGAAGGTAAGAAACCCATTTAATTTCTTTTCAAGACTTTCCAATGATCAGCTGGACTATACATCCATTTTAAAATATAGTACTATTAATATGTCACTTGTATTCTGAAATAATTGTTAAAGAGAATTTGGAATTTCCAGGACACATCTATAACATTATGCATTTAAATACCACATCAATATTCATATTCTTCTATCAAATAGCCTTGGCTAACATTGTCAGACACAGAATGCTGAACCTGCACAAGGATAATGGGACCAGAATGACATTTCTTATATGTTTATGTCAAAAAAATTCATGTTCTTTGTCATTGATCTGTGATTCTGCTTCCCAGTTCTGCCACTGCTGGTCACTGAGCGTCATCTGCAGGCTTATTTCTTTGGGCCACTGAGGAATTCTGAGGGCATTTTCTCACGTATTTTTCCTACAAATTGTTGGTTCTTTTCTACTTTCAGTGCTAATTTTAACAGAGAAAGTACATATTTCTCATCACTCTCAGGAAGGCAATATTCAGTCATCACAATATGAATATTTGCTAGTATTTTTTCCTTGATGCACCCTAGGAGTTACTGAAACCTCTCAGATCATCATCATAAACATCTTTAGAGTGTGGGATAATAGCTCTCCATTTTAATAGCAGTTTGTTTGTTTCATCATGGAAGCATGAGTATTGTTATTTATCATCATAAACTGTAATTACTGACCCTGACTTCTGCAGACATTAGTAATATCTAACTCTGTAACCATATATATGAGTAGTAGATACTGGAATTCTTTCCTCCTTTAAAACACTTAGTATCTCTAGTGAAAAATAAAATAGAAGTAAGGTGCCATTTCACTCAACACTTCATCCATTTCTTAAAATATTAGAAAATTGCATTTCTTATAGCCCCATCCAAAGGTTTACTTCTTTCCCTGATATTACTTGGCAACCATTCTTGAGTTGTGTGATTAACTTTCTCTTGTGCATATCACATGGTCTATGTGTCCATTGGCCAATTAATATGGATTCTAATGGTATGCTTCTAAATCTCTTGAAGTCAAGGCATCTTCTATTTTTTCTTGTTCTTTTTGGTGTTTAATTTTTGTTGTTGTTACCATTACCATAAAAGATACAAACTAATGATGCTCTAAAAGTGAAAGAATTTTTTTCTACTGGAAATGTTAGCTACTTTCTTTATTGTGAGACAACCATGCAAGTTTTTGTTTTTATATTTTCCCCCATATCATTTGGTATTTCTTACTCCTGGTCGAGGTATAGGCTTTTGCGGTTTTTTCGATCCTAATTTTTTCATTGCATTATAGTATTTCTTCTGTTCTTCTGTCATAAAGATGTCTTGACCTCCAAAGTATAGAAAAGAAAAATCAAACTGGTTAAAACTGTGTCCTTTTGCACATATTTTTTCAATGTTAAAATAGAAAATGTATGGCTAAAAAAAAAATGCAAAATTCAACTGATTAGCATAATTATATCTGTGATTCAAAATGTGAAAAATTGAAAGTTCTCTTTAGGTATGATAATAATATCTAATTCCTTAAATAATTCAAAATTGACTTTATTATTATTTTCTTATGAAGACAAACCCCCAAATCTCAAAAAGGTTAAGTATTTAATCCAAGACCATATGCTTAGTGAATGGTGAAATTTGGTTCACTGAGATAATAAATACTTGGTACCTTATACTATACATACTACCTTTATGATGTTAAAGGTAATAATTTTCTTATTTAAATGTAGCAAAGAGTTAGAGTATGTATACTGCAAGATGGTTTGGAGTTACTCATTAAAAAAGTCACTCCAACTCTGTCAAGAATTGGAGCAAAGGGATAAAAAGAAAACTGGATGAGTGAGTGAGAGATTTAGGGGATAAATCAGAGCTCATAGCATAGTAAGTATGGGACAGACTAGTAGGGATAGAAGATTGGAACACTGGCAAGTAAGTGAAATGGAGTAGCCTGATATTGACTACAGAATACTACTAGTAATAAGAAAAGGGAATTGAGGGGAGAATGTTCTGTAGTGAAAGAAAGCACTCATTATACAAAAAGCAAACATACTGAGCAAGTGAGATGAAGCAACAGTACATAAAGGAAGAAACACAAATGGCCAACAAGCATTTAAGAACATGTTCAAATGTAATAAAATACATAAAAGTCATAACAATTAAGGTGATAAAAGTCATAAAAATTAAAATTAAATAGTTTTCACCTATTAAATACCAAGTATTCAAAAACAAAGAGAATGTTTGGTGACAGTGAGGGAATAGTGGCATGGGTGCTCATACACTGTTATTGGGAGTTTGAGTAGATATATTACTCTGGGGGAGTAAAATACTTCATTATGGGAATTTATTCTAAGGAAATAATTAAAGCCTTATTTTCTCTCTCTCTCTCTCTTTTTTTATGTACGAAGACTTTCAACAAGGTACTATTTAAATCATTAGAGATTAAAAACAATCTAAATTATCAACCTACTAGGGAATGAATAAGTAAATTATGATAATGTATGTATGAAGACTTAACAAAATGAGAAAATACTGATGTTAAGTCAAAAGTGGAATTTATAATTATAGATAAAAATTAAAACAATAAGTATGTATAGAAATAGTCTGAACAGAAAAGCAAAATGTGAATGGCAGCAGTTACTTCCAAGTGAAGATATTTATTTACTTTCCATATGTTCTATAATGTACATAGGTAACTGGGACAATCAAATGAGCCTTATAAATGATAAATAATAAAGAGTCATACAATTCAAGACTGAAAGGGATAGCTTATAATTAAATATCTTGGAGAAAGAAGTGGGAATATATAAAAGAAATCAATGAAAGAAAAAAGCATAAAAATAAACACTAGAAGCAGCTTACATCCGGTTTCCTAATTTCAAAAAATTAGTTGGAAAATGTATTTTCAAGGGGGAGTGGGTAGTTGTACGGATAAAATAACAAGTTGTTTTCGGGAAAGGGGCATATTAGGTTGCTTTCTAGTTTTATTCTAATTATTATTATATTTAAGACAGAAACTGTATCTTGATAATGGATAAAAGGAGAAAAACTTTATGAACCTATGCACAAGAGTGTGGAACACAGCTATTCTTAGCTTTCTATAGCTGGAAATATATGGATAGTGAATGACAGAGGGAGGGGAAGGAAAAATCAGTTATAATATATACTCCCATTTGGTTTCTAAATTCAAGTACGCATTTGGCAGAGAAAACACTTCAAGGAATAATTTTCTATCTCAGTGGGAGAGAAAATATTAGAAATACTTATCTTCTTTTTCTGCTGGTTGAAATTATCTATGATGACACCAATAAACAGGTTCAAGGTGAAGAAGGACCCAAAGATGATGAAAATAACAAAGTAAAGATACATGTACAGACTTTCTTCATACTTAGGCTGGAGTTCCACCTACCAAAGGAGATTATTTTGTAAAATATTACCATACATTTTAGTGCTGGAAATATCATTGGTGCTTTTTCATAACAATAGAAAAAAATTATTCTTACTAATATGTCAGCATTTTTTTTTTTTCTGAATCAACTACCTCTAAAAACATCCCTGAAATTAGCCTTTAGGGATGTTTTCATGTGAAAAATGTGGCTACTATGACATTCTAAAATCTATTTTTATAACTATAAATACAAATACTATTCTTCCATTTGAACAGTAATGTGCTAAATTTACAAGCTTTTAAGGTACTGAATTTTAGTAATTTTAAAATTATTAATAAAAAATTTTAAAACTGTAAATATCCATAGGCTAGGTTTAGAAATCATTCATGTATGCATGAAATAATGTAGCAAATAAGAAATGAGTTGTTCATTCAGATGTTTGGCACTATACCCTAATGTGACAGTCACTGAATTTTTCAGATTAAGTAGACATAAATGGACAGTTCATTTTATAAATCCTCAGTTGATTATTTAATTCCTAGATTGTGCTTATAACAAATGGACTATTACTTATAATTTAGTAATGGACTGAAAAAGTCACTACAATATTTTAACAGATTCCTGTCCTTCTAAAGGCAACAAAGTTAAAAGCCAACTAAACACACAAAACAAAATATAAGTGACAAAGTGAAATAAAACAACTCTGGAGGTTATCAAAATGATATTCAACATAAAACTAAAGCTATTTGAAATGCACTTCAAGAAAGATAACACCAAACTATCAGGTTGAAGACTGCAGGGACAAAGGTTATTCTTCATGATGATAAACTAAACAGATGAGACTTCAGGATAGAAAGATGAAGGTTGATAGAAAACACTATGTCTTGCAAAGTTTTGAAGAGCAAAGTTGGAATGAGCGTGAATTTCAGTTTAGGTCATAGAGCCTTAAAGAGGCTGAAATCAAATAAAATAGGTTTATACTTTGGTGATATACACTCAAAGGAATCTGTTGGCCACAGAAATGATTGCAACTTCAGTCAATTTATGGAGGCTAAAAATCATATAAAAGCATTCTTTTATTTGGTTTAAAATATGATTATTTGAAAGAAATCAACACAGTAATCTAAGACTGACAGAACAATATCCATAAGTTTTCATGATGTCTAATATGGAGGGTGACTATACATTTCAACTAATGATAGAAATCATATATTTCTTCAAATTTGGCCCTGTACACTAAAATTACTACTAATTATATAATGTGTGGATAAATAGGAAACAAAACAGAAAATATTTAAAAGAAAAATATTTGTTAGTTATTAAATATATGAATTTCTTACTTTGGTTTTCAAAATAATGCATGTGTTGAATTATCTTAGTAAGATCTTTCTGATAAACATTGCTGTGCTTGAATACTTACCTGACACACTTTTTCCCAAATATTTTAAATCAAGATAGAATCATTTCGTTTGGTTATATTTTATCTGATTAATTTTACTACCTGGTCAATATTATAAAAAGACTTAGAATACAAGGAATACTTACATTTCTGGAATCAACTGCTGCATACATTATATCCATCCATCCTTTAAATGTGGCCTATTAAGAAGGACATGCATGTTTTACTTTGGAGTAAAAAATAATTTAGACCTGATGTTTAATAAATATTCTTACTGATATAATTTTCAAAAGGAAATATTTTTGAAAGACATTTCAAAACAAATTTTACATAGATTTTGGACCAAGACAGTATGTTAGTAAGGCTTTTCATTTCTAGAACACATATTGAACAAAATGACCATTTGATATATCCTCCCGTTTGATAACCAACTCACAAGTACTTTTCAATTCTTTAGAGTTCATGGTATCATGATATTTAAAGCAGTATTAAAATTTGCTGGAGCACTTTTAGGAGGTCTTACAAATGCGAACACATATGTCAATAGCTCTATCAGGCTAATAATTACAACTTAGATCTAAGGATTATCTGCTAAAATTTATCTGCAGGGTGATCAAAGTGATTGAAAATTTAAGATTTCTCTTTATTATAACAATGTAAGGATAGTACCAGGATACATAAAGGCAGGGTTGCAACTATCTTTTTAAGAATTTTGGAGCAAAACATTTAGAAATAATCCCATATTCTATTTTCTTTCTGAAATTCTTGAAGATAATAACTTAATATGAATAAGAAATGTGAACAATAGTACAGCAGACACTTGGCACTCACAGGATGAAGGATACTCAGGCTAACAACCTACAGTAATTTGTTACTTGTCCTAGGGCATGAATTTTGAGTCCTGTGGGCCTAAAAGGATTATTCCTTAGCTAGTGAGGGAGGCTAGCAAAGCTTTAGCATCTGTATCACAATATATCTTTGTTTTGATAACACTAACCCTTGTGAAGTGGTGGATATCATGAGACAAAAGCTAAGCAAGGGTGTGGGTGACAGCAGTGAAAAGAAATTAATGATTCTTAGCTAGAAAGTACAAGGCTTTTGTACATGAAAGAGAGATGTGTTAAATATGTCAGTGGCTTAGGTCAATGATAGAACAAGTTCATTACACACTTGGTATAGAAACAGAAAAAAGTGATTCAAGGGGCCATTTCAATGACTTACTAATCAATAGAGAGGTGATTCTATAAAAGCCAAATGTGAAGCAGTATTTTAGAGGGTTTTTTTTTTTTTTTTTTGGTAGCAGAATTTATTTAACAGCTTTGTACAGGACCATCACTATATTTTCAAAATTGCTTACATTTTAAAGGATTGCTTAAAATTTTTAATATTTCTTTCCTCAAATTTATGGAGGAAGTGGTTGCTTTAGTGATATTTACAAGTGTGGTCATTAGTTAAAGGTTACAATAAATGCCCAAATAAATGTCATCATGTGTTGACAATTTTTAAAGAAAACATTCTTGCCAGATTTTTTTAACTTTTATTTTTATTTGTCTTTAGATACAGGGTCTCACTATGTTGCCCCCACTGGTCTAGATCTCCTGGCCTCAAGCAATCCTCCAGTTTTGGCCTCCCAAAGAGCTGGGATTACAGGCATGAGCCAACATGCCCCACCCGTTCTTGCCAGTGGGACATTTTTAAAATAGAGATTTTAAAAATCTCTATTTTAATTGCATGAATATTCCGAGTAGGTCAAAAATGTTAAGAAGATAAATAAGAATTTCCAACAAAAAGGTGGGAAGAATTTGTAAAGTAATCATAGTAGACACCTCTGGAAGAGCTGCAAAAGGGTTTTGACTAGTGTTGGTTTGTTTGCTTAGTTAGTCTCCCGGCTGAACAGTTGAAATCATAACCTTGGTGAGCAAAAATTGATTTCTGCCCTAAAGACACTGTAGAACCGCAAGGGAAGAAAGAAATTGTACAGTCTTTTTTTTTTTAAGCTGAATTTTCAAATAATCTGGACTCTTATTTTATTCCCTGCTTTGTTGTGGTGCTGCTGCAGCTAGAAGCAGAATCAAATGAAAATGTTAAAAGGGCTACCTTTTTAAATATGAATTATAAGCTATTTTTCTTGGATACCCAGTCTTAGAGACCCAATAGTGAAAACATTAATATTTAGGATAAAATAGACTTAAATAATGGTGCTGAAAGGTCATTTGAGACAAGATAATAGCTGCTTGTGCTTCATTTTTGTTTCTAGTTGCTTTCAGGTATTATTTCCACTTCACTATGGGGACCTAATTCTCTCTCTCTCTCTCTCTCTCTCTTCTTTTTGTTTTAAATGGAGTTTCGCTCTTTGTTGCCCAGGCTGGAGTGCAGTGGCACAATCTTGGCTCACTGCAATCTCCGCCTCCTGGGTTCAAGTGATTCTCCTGTCTCAGCCTCCTGAGTAGCTGGGATTACAAGTGCCCACCACCACATTTGGATCTAATTCTAAAACCTGAATGTCATTCCGCAAACGTTGATTGAAATAATAGACTTCAGCAGCAGTTAATCCCTACGAATTAATTACAGTCCAATTAGGTGTATTAAGTGTATGTGTTTTGGAAGATGATCTATCTGTTAAGTGTATTCTGTTTTGGTAGCTGATCAGTGAAACAAGCCTTCTAATCACAATAAAAATGGCAAAGTTACTGATTTATTTATTAACTTGTTTATATAGAAAGAAAGAGCAATATGGAAACAAAGAAAATACAAGAAAAAGACAAAGAGGTCTTTGTTTGGCCTGGTCACTACTGACTATATCTGTAGTCCTTACATGTAATAATGTTTTCACCCAGCTGGGCTCATAAACTTGTACTAACAAACTGAAATTTTTTAAATAGAAAGAAATATATACTTTTTCTTAGGTACTAAATAATAGATGTGTGTAATTATTTTATTATTCCAAACAATAAAAATATTCAGAGAAAATAGTGTTCACTTACAACTTGAAGCAAAGAGAGATACCCAAATCCTACATTATCAAAGTTTACTTTCACATTTTTCCATCGAGCAGTCTCATTTCTTTCTATTAGTTTTAGGCAATCAGTATAATTATTCACGTCTTCGATGTCAAACCTGTCACCAGTTGTGGTGTTAATACAGTGGTAGAATTTGCCAGCAAACAAATTTACGCCCATGATGCTGAAAATTAGCCAGAATATAAGACAAACCAGAAGCACATTCATGATGGATGGAATTGCTCCTAAAAGGGCATTCACAACCACCTAATACACAAATGGAAAAAAAGAAAAGTCAGAATTCTTATCTGTTAATAAAGAAAAAAAAATTCCCCTAGTAATCGCTGGCCTTCCCATTTTTTTTTTTTTCTATCAAGGCTATTTATTCTAGGATATTTAAAAGCAAGGTTTAAAAAAATCTTAAAATACATTTTTTTTCTTAAGCAATACACTTAGGAAAACAACTATAGGCAATATAACCAAGAAATGAAACAAAAACATTTTTTAAAAAAAGGGAGGGAGAAGCATTAAAAGGTTAAAGGAAAAGCAAAATCGGAGGAACTTGCTGCCAGATGAAGTTAGAATTGTGTTGTTTATCAGAAAAAAGAAAAGTTAAAAAGCCTATGCAGAAGTTTAACTCATTTTAAAAAGGCAGTATATTAAAGAACAAAACTAAAACATTTGGACCTGAGTTGATTTGACCAATATATTTTTTAAATAACTTAAAAATTCAGATAATGAATATAAAAAATTATTAAATACCTAATATAATTGTCATTAATTATTCATGCATTGCTATGACTAATAATTTTTGCATAAGAAGCAAGACAATTTGCATTATGTATTTCATTAGATCATCACATCGTTTATTTCAAGCTCCAGTCATGTCAGTTGTTTCATTTACTGAGTTTAATTCAAAACACTTATTTCAAATGAAACATAATAGAAATCATTTCTTAGAAAAATAAGAAAAAGAGGGATGCTATACATAGTTCTCAAATCTGATGTGATCACATGAAGCTCTGTGTTCAATTATTATCTACTTTTTTTTTCTATAGAAGGATGTCTTCCCCCTCTTTATTTCTGGACCACTAGTTAAAAATCTGAGTGTTCATGTTTGGCAACAACATAGGGGTGGCTTCCTTACTTTCTCCTCCATCCCTCCCACTGGAGCTGCACAGGAGTGGCTAAGAGGGAAGGTAAAAACAGACCCTAAAATGCTTGTAAGGGGCAGCTGCCTTAAACTTGGACATTAATAGCTGTGTTTAATTCCACCTATGTGCTTGTATTATTCTTGTCAACCTGATCCAAAGGAAGTGGTCATCAAAACATCTTCTATTTGCCATTTGATGCCAGTGTATTTTTAGAACTATTTTTTAACTGCCTGTCTGTAAACAAAAATACATGAGCCAATTTCTTATACTTCTGAGCCCTGTTTAAAGTCTGTAAAGAACTCTAGGTCTTCTGGGGAATATAAAACAGTGTGATAAGTGGGCCAAAGAAAATAAGAATACCAGTAATGACAAAGGTGGAGGGGATGAGTATGAAAAATTAATCTGGTTGAGTTATCCAGGCAGAACGAAATGATGTGGCCTATGCAACCTACCAAGCTGACAGGTGACACTTTGCCATATCTCATCTGACTATCTGTATTAATACAATGGGCTTCATAAATTCTTGTTTTATGATTTATTTTAAATGAATGGATGGAATTAGATTTCTTTCAGATTAGAGATTTGGAAATTGAAATCAAGTTACTATTTATTTGTCTTCTTTCCCGATTATTTTGTCCACTATCCAGATTACAATGCTGTTTCTAGTGTGTATACACAGAGTACTAATTAAAATATGTATTTTGCCTTCAACACCCAATTTAGAGTATGAGCAGAACACTGGTTGTCTATACCACTTCTTGATTTTCTTTTCACATTACCTGTCTCACATTTTTTCTTCAAAATATTTCTCAGCTTTGTCACCTCTTTTCCATTCTCACAGTCACCACCTAGAACCGCCCTCTGTTATTTCATACTTGTACTATCGTCAGTCTCCTAACCTTCTCCTTCATTTAATCTATGTAAGATGAATTAATCTTCCCCAAATCCCACTTGAAAGTTGTTTATTGGCTCTCTGGTAACTACCAAATATTTTTCTTACCTTGCTATTCACATCACTCCACAATCTATATTTCCGGTTTTAACTTCCCTGGTCATCTATACTTCATGCCACTTCAATTAATATAATAACCATATGCTAATATGATTGCCAGATAATTGAGATGTCATTTACCTTGAAATTCCTTGTCTAATAGCTCCTTTTCTGAAATACTCTCCCCTCTCAAAGGCTTTAGTTCAAATAGCACTTCTTTCATGGAGCCTAACTTTGCCCCCCCAGTTTAGCCTCCTAAATAAAGAGGAATGTTTTCCCCTTTGAATTCAAGAATCAGAATTCTAGTACTGAACAGAACTGTACAGATAATTCAGTATTGTGTTCTCATTTGGCATATGAGAAAAAATAAGGTTATAACAAGTTGAGTTCAGAAAGTAGTCTATAAATAGCATCTAGTGCTCTTTCCAGTCTACATGGAAGAGTTGCTCCCACTTATCTTGGTACCATATTACTGTGTACTAGAGTTCAGTGTAATCCTGACAGCTTGTAAGGTTTTCTAAAAATTTAAGATGCAAAAATATGTTCATGAATCTTCCAGGGCCTTAAGTGTCTTGAATATAGGAATATACCAGAGAGCTTTGAATACAGGAATAAAATAATGGTTGACAAAATGAATGGATTAATGAAGCAAAGTTTAGCTTAGTATTTATTGATTAAAGCATAATTTTAAAATGTTATTTCTGAATATGGCTGAGAATAATTAAGGAACGGAGCAGAGGGAGAAGTTTGTGCTTAGGTAATATGTATGAAAGGTTTACTTTGAAACTGGGGATTGATTTAGAGTTAAAATGAACTCTATGGAATTTATGATGCAAGCATGTATTCTGCAGCCGTGCAGCTCAGGATATGATTCGCAAAGTTGGCATACATTTGGCCCAGAGAAAAGTTGTATTTTTTTTGTGAATATAAAAGAACCTTATCTTAGAAAACACTTGGCACAGTATTGGGGAATTTACTATACAAAGCTATAGTCATATTTATGATGTATTAAATTAGACAATGAAAGATCATAGAAAAGATTGTCTTTTCCCAAGAGTTCCAAGCCATTCCTTGGTTCAGCAAAGCAGGAGGTGGATTAACTTTTTTCAGTCTCAATAAAACTGCAGTAATTGGTTCTCATGGCGGGAAGAAAGTAGGCAGAATTAGTCTGAATAAATTGGAAAGAACAAATTGAACTTTCAGGCTACATGAAAGGAGATGTCTGAGAAAGGAACTATCTTAATGAATTAATACTGTACTAGAGGTTGTTTCTTCTCAGAAGCTTTTTTTCAAAACAAATATCATCAAATAAAGTTTCTCTGCTCTAGCACAACCAATTCGATTTCTGGTTCATTACCTGCATTTTTAAAAATATGTCTACACCAAATGAAGGCTTGATGATTAAATATGCAAATTCACATTAGAAATTTTCATACATGCAGAAATGTCTTTTTATCTGAATTAATTACTTTTGAACTTCAGATCAACACTATTTATGAATTCTAGTGTTTCTGTAATAGAAATAAAGAAAATGTATGTGAATAAAAATAAAAAGTAGGCAAAGTAGGAATTATCCATTTTTAAGTATGAAGAAGAGTAATAGAATCTTTCTTTAAAAATCTAAAATAATCGTACTGTGGGTTTTAATTAAGACAATTATTTTTGTAAGCTATGATATATCAGTGATCCAAACAAAAATTCTGACTTTTTCTGTCTCTCAAAAATAAGAACTCTTCTTCTTGTATAATACACTTAAACTTTAAGAATAAATAAAATGTAGAGTTATGTTTATGTATGTTTTGACTGTGATATCTTTTAAAATCCTAGAAAGTTAGTTGGGAGTTACTTATTCTAAGAAGTGAGTTTATGCCTCAAATTTTATCTTAATGCTCATGATAAGATGTTTTTGTTTTATTTCTAGGTGTGTATTCTATTCTGCATAATTCAAATAAGTGGATTCTTTTATACTAACTTTTTGTTTACGACACAATTCACATGTGCTTAATTCAACTATTTCTTAATTAATTTTTTGCCTTGTTAACATTTTGAAAATAACCCCATATGAACTTACACAATAAAAAATGAGAATGGTCACAATCAATACCAGTCTTATAAAACCTGAAATATTGCACCCTAGTATCTGCTCATACGTATCAAGAATCAACTGATGGTATCTCACTGGTAATTTGCAGGACCCAGACCAAGGTACTAAACAGCAGGGGCTGTATGCCTCAAACAGTATTATGAGCTTAACAAGTTAAACTGTTTTTTCACATAATTGTTCTACACCAGGGTCCCCCGCCCTCACCAATCAAGTAATCTCCCCATAAATGGATAACTCCATATACACACAACTAAATCATATTCAATGAAACTTCATAAAGATATCAACCATTGGGGTTAAAATCCACAGAGGGTAAATTCATAAAGGTCTTTTTTTTTTTTTTTTTTCCCCCAAATGAAATTTAAGACAATTGAAAAGAGGGGATTAGGATGTAAATACTGTATTTTCCCTACTGTGGTGCAATAATAGTACCCTTCCCAATCCCTCCCTCACCCCACTACACATAAGTCACAGTGCAAGGATTAAAGGTAGCAAAAGGGGTAATACAGTACCCATAATAAAGGGCTCAGGGGAGGAACCAGCGCTCCACCCCATCCAAGTTGGAGCAAGATTATCCTATACAAAATAGAAATATATAGTTTGTTATTAGTTAGAGATCTGATATGACAGAACATTTGGTGTTATCTTTTGTTCATGATGCTCTCTGTCTGTTTCCCTATCAATTAAGACTTGAGTTCTTTTGAAAAAGAAGGTATTTAAGATTTCCTAGGTTAGGAAATTAAAACTACAAATTTAAATACAAATTTTATTTTACCCTAGATATTAGCGACATCAATTCACTCAGTTTAATTTTACAAGTTGAAAAATTTGGACTGGAAATTTGAAATACAATAAATGTTTAAAAGCTGTCAGCCAGAAATGTGCATAAAACATGCAAAACACAAAGTGCAACGTGATGATAATTTATTTGTTACTTTCTAACTTCTTATGAAGCACTGTACAACATGCTTTATTCAGTAATGTTGCATAAAAGCACATGCTTTGAAAAAGTAACAGAACAACAAAAATAAAATGAGTGCCTGTGTTACGCTTTGACGCAGCTATTGCGATTTTATGCTGCTAGGGCAAAGAATTAAATGAGAGTTTCTGAGTATGTTCAAATCTCACTTCCCAATCATAATATCATTCTTATATCCAACCTCACCATCACTCGTGATTATATTTTTACAAAATAAAAAAATCCAAACACTAGAAGTATAAAAAATAGAATCAAGTATAAGGTTATTTTGACTCTACAATGCCAAACACGTATTGAAGAGATCAGTCATTTTAGTGCTGTGTATATGCTGTCATTATGAGGAATAGAGCCATATTCATAAATCTCACCATTTAAATGATTAGTTTTATCACTATCAACATTTATAAGGATTTTATGTCTAAAACTCCAAGTTTGAAAAGGTAACCTCTTTTAATATAAAGGGTATTATTGATTAATAATTATAGATATGGTTATTTCTGAGAAAATTAAAAGCATACCACGAAACCAACTTTTTTATAGCAATGAAGTGTAATGTATGGAGATATCTGAGCACTTGACCAATGAATGGATTTAACAAATTTTCAAATGGTCAGATGTAAAAGGTTTATAATATTTTCAAAAGTTTAGCATTGTTCAGATTGCATAACCCATATAAAATATATTACTTTGATTCAGGCAACATGTTTTCAAGTAGAATATAGAGAAATGATATTTTTTCTCCAGAACTGAAACTGCCAGTCTGAAACAAAACAAAGTGACATTTAATTGGAAAACAGACTTAATTTTTACATACCCCAGAGAGAATTTCTGATAACATTTTGGTGAAAATGTGAGGCTCTCTGTGAGAAATAAAAGAGGACTACTCGTATTTTATTGTACTGAGTTGTTGATAATGAGGAAAAAGTTTTCATATATATTAGGGAAATCGAAGACAAGTCTTATGTTCTTACGAAGTGACATTTATTATAAGACTTGAGAAGAGAACATAAGGCTATAAACAAT
>NW_012104131.1:1293307-1295371 GCF_000951045.1 Mandrillus leucophaeus | reverse complement strand
AATATGCAACAGATAAAACAACAAAGTAGCAATTTTGCAAAAATTTGCCATTCCTTTTGCATGCATAGGTTTTCCTTTTTCTAAATTTAATTTAGTTTAATTTTGGCTATATGCAATACTTCAGGTTCTTTCATTTTTCTTACCCTCATCCCTTCAAATCGAGATAAGGCTCTTAGAGGTCTCAGCGCTCTTAGTGTCCTGAGAGATTTGATGGCTCCAAGTTCTGAGTAACCCAAGGCATTTGCTGTTAAACTGACCAGTGAAACCTGCACACACAGAAATAATAACAATTAATAAATAGAATCATCATTCAATATGTAGTTGCTATATATAACAAGTATAATTTTTGCTGATAATTATTCAGAAGGTAAATGTTCATTTTCAGTAAACCTTTAAAAAATTAAAGAAATACTTTCAGTTTGATGCAAACGATGTAACTTTTAGGACATTAATTAAAAGCTAGCTGAAAAAATCCTTAAATGTCATATAATTTATCAATTGAATGATTAGGAAAAAAACAAAGTAAAAATTAGTAAAATAAAAGAAGAAATCAAGGTGGAAAAAAATTCATTGGCTATTCTTCCTTTATTTTATTAAGTTGCTGTTGAATTTATGGCTTTTCTTATAGCTAGTTATAAAATACAAAAACTGCTATTGTAGTTACAGAAGCAAGAAGTTTCTACCATGCATCAGTATATTCAACTAATCATAATTGGTATTCTCAGAAATTAATGAACTACATCAGTTTTAAAGGTGATATTTTGTCTTGGTAATACTTTGCATTTTCACTTGTTTAAAGTTTATTTTTACATAAGTAACTTAGAAAGAAATTCCATTACAAAACTTCCTCAAAAATCTTTACACTAATTTATGGCTTCTGCCATGATACCTGGCCCCAAGGGGCCAATCAATGAATATTTACCAAATACACACAGCAATAAATTTACTTCATTTGTATTCATTTGTAGGTAATATACGTGACTAAATGACAAATCTTATGTATCTAATTCTCTAAATAAGGAATTTACCAAAACTTTGCATTCAATCAAGATTACAATTTATTTAGTTAGGAAGAGGCTAGTATCGGACAATTCCACATATACTGGACACTATTTTTGTAAACTTTTCTTTTTAAAAATGTATTAATTGTATCATATTTAATACACTTCTTACATTATTTGAGATGTGCTGTAATTAGTCTTTTTATAGAGTGCTATACTGATCTTCATTAAATAATTAAAACAGAACTTTGAAAATAAAGGTATTATTGTTACAAACTACAAAATTTTCTATAAAATTATTTTCTTAAAATGTTTCAAAAATGAAACTTAAAAACTTCCACCAGAAAGCCGATGTGTAATAAGTGTAATAGAAAAAAACAAACCTCAGGAAGTTTTAAAGGGTTAAATTACATTTAGATTTAAATTATAGTGTAAAAAATTCTGAAATTGAAATATAATTTAACTTCTAATGCTTGAAACCTCAATATTAGAAACTTTTTCCCTTATTGATGTGATAAAGCAATTCTTCCTTTGAGATTTCTCTCAATTGGCTCATTTCACAGGAACATTGTTAAGTTTTTCAAATAGCCTTAGCTTTGCCTTTGTTCAGGATCAAGGAGATATAATGCATGCATGATTCTTAGCTCAATAAACACTTTCCACAAGAAACCCTCATAGTCTTGCTGGGTTAGTATCTTTTTGGGGTAAAACAATACGAAGTCAGGATAGTTTTGCTATAGCTTTCTAAAGCTGAAATTTTGCCAAGTTGATAATGGAAAACATGATGCTTAACTTTAACACATCTTGAAGTCAGTCACTTGTTTTCAGTAAATGCAGTATTAATCATTGGGCATACAAATTGTATAAAGGGCTGTTTGGGCTTGCCGTAAATCTAGTTTATATTCTAGGAAAACTTTCACTGCTACATAAAGTAGACTTGTCTTTCCCTATACTCTACACACCTTACTCCCTAAAATGAAGTCATAATCCAGATAATCTACTATTTAAATCTATTCTTTAAAAAGTTTGAGTAGATCAAAGAGAATTTTTTTTTTTTTTTTTT
>NW_012104131.1:1292105-1293002 GCF_000951045.1 Mandrillus leucophaeus | reverse complement strand
AAAAGCAGAACTAATTTTTTCTATTTTACATCTATAAATTAATGCTTCAAGCTTTAACAAAAGACATGGAGAATAACAAGTCAATAATGGCAAAATTTCTAATCTGTTACGAATGATGGAAAATGATTATTGGGTCTTTAAGAAGGATAAAATAAAATTTGTGTGACTCTGACCAATAAGATGTAAGTTAAGGTTAATTTATAAATTATAGTAATGAGTCAAAATTATATTTTCTGTTCATTATAAGTGTTTATTATCGTAAAAATGGTGTGGATTTGCATGTAATCTTTAAGTTAGTATTACTAGCTTTATAAATTCAGTCAACACTTAATATCTAACCATCTAACCTTGAATATATTCAAATAATGCAAACTTTGGCATTATACAGACAAAAATTTTAACAACTCCTTTCATTCTTTTCTTTACATTCATACTTAGGCACATGTGTGATTCACATTATTTTCAGGAAAACTCGTTAAGTACAGTATATCATCACAAAGAATAAGCACCTGATACAGAATTTACTTTAGATTATTATTATATCATTACACACAGTACTTTAATAATGCATTTGCTTTTTTTTTGTATATAGATTTGTAAGGAAACTCCCAAGAAGGATTAGGAAATAAAGTCATTTAAATAAGCACAGCAGATAAATGATATTATATCATTTCAAGAGAGGCCTATTTCTCTTGCATATCACCTAGAAGTAAATATGCAACAGATAAAACAACAAAGTAGCAATTTTGCAAAAATTTGCCATTCCTTTTGCATGCATAGGTTTTCCTTTTTCTAAATTTAATTTAGTTTAATTTTGGCTATATGCAATACTTCAGGTTCTTTCATTTTTCTTACCCTCATCCCTTCAAATCGAGATAAGGCTCTTAGAGGTCTCAG
>NW_012104131.1:1285450-1290200 GCF_000951045.1 Mandrillus leucophaeus | reverse complement strand
ATTCTCCTGCCTCAGCCTCCCAGGAATTTTTTTTTAAATGACTATAGTACCCAACAGCATCACTGTTTTTACTGAGTGCCTTTAATAGTGTACAAGTTTGGGGCCAAAAATTTGGGGCCAAGAAACTAACTCAGTGGCACAAAATCAACAAGCGATGGTCCTGGGATACAAACTTGAGTCCGCTGATTCACAACATAAAGGATTTAAGTAACATACCTTTTAAGTTACCTATTTCACTACTTTCCCTACAAACTGCTGATGTGTTGTTTTTTCTTTAGCTTTCTCAGATAACTAGAGAACTACCATAGATTCCATCCCCCAATGCTATTTTAAATCAGAATTAAATTAGCTCATGTCTTCCAGAAATGACACTGTCATTGAGTATATGCGTTTAGTGGTTACTACAGTCTGTCAACATAACATAGTGGTCTGAGACTCACTATTTTAGAATTTGTATATAAATAAGACAAGCTACCTTGAACAGAGACAAAAATATGAATGATACCTACATCAACAATTAAGAAGTCCAGCCAACACCAGGCATTGGTGAAATATGTTTGATAGCCATATGCCACCCATTTTAGAAGCATTTCCAGAATGAAAATGTAAGTGAAAACCTTGTCAGCATATTCCAACATTGTCTTAATCGTCTTTCGCTGATCAATATATATATCTTCAAATGCCTATAAAGAAAATGTTACACATTAGCTTTCAAAAATGATTATACTCTATAAGCTATTTTAAAAACCTAATCATATATGCATATGACATTTCATTGGAATAGGAGGGCAGAGAAACAATAGTTACGGTTCCTTTTTTTTCCTGTCAAAGCTCTTTTACTTATTTCATCAGGGGAAAGACTATTGGTAGAAGAAAAAGAAAAGTATGATTCCAGTGAATTAAGTTCTTGATGTTGTATCCTGATGTGGCCATTGCAACTTGAAGTTATGTATTCCTTTTGTTTCATTTATTTTGCTTCCTTCTATTCTTTTTTTTTTTTTTTTTGCTATAGAAAGGAGGTTGAAGAAATAATGAAAACTTGTGTTTTTGTAAAGCAGAAATTGTGATTGATCTTCACAGTTTCCAATTTTACTAAATAGTTGAGTTCATCCGCTTCTTTTTTGTTGTTGTTTGTTTTTTTAATAGTTTATGTTTCTCAACAGACATACAGCGTGACAATGATTAAATGAAATTGCTTTTCATTTAGATTCTAACATATATTATTCTGTTATGAACATCTTGATGTTTCACTTCTAAGTATGCATTGCTTTCAACTGTGAAATACTTCTAAAGTAGCATGTAGAAAATATTTCTTTCTTCAGAAAAATTACAGGTAAATATATGTCTGTGTTAGAATTATAAACTGAAGTTAAAGAAACTTGTACTATTGTTGCATTTTAATCAGGCAAACTCTTGTTTCTCTCTCTTTTTCTATCTATGGCTTAAGTATTTCCTTTGTGTCAGTGTTTCTCTAAAATTCTATCTGTATATTTATATTTTTATAAATAATTTTCATATAAAAATAAATTGATTCTGATGAAGTGAACACCTTCTTATAAAGATAAACCCATCCTTAAATGAATCTCTTAGGCATGCTGCCCAGTATTTATTGTTACCAACTTTCATTATTTCCTGAGTAGCACAAAAATAGTGAGCACACAGTTGGAAAAAGACAGAGAGTGGTCCCTAAGGACTTACTACTGTCCATCAGAGATAATAATAATAAATACCATTTAGAAACAAAATTCATCAGAACTCAGAGAATATATATTCCCATCCCAGGGCTTCCAATAACTCTTTTCTTATTACACAATGAGTAATCGAATATTCACATCCTTTGGTGTTAATGAATAAGCTGAAGGGCTACACTTTCTGGGCTATTTAATAATAAGCAAAAATTAATGATTAGCTTCTTAAAATTGTATTTACATACATAGTAAAAGTAAATCCAGAAATGTAGAGTTATAGAGTAAATCTATAGTCTAGAGGATACAAGGTAGGATAATTAAAAATGCATGCATTGGATACTAAGACAATGAAACAGAAAGGATGAATACGTCATCAGTATTAGAATATTCTAAAGATTAGTGCCGTATCACCTTTTCTTAATATTCACTCACCAGAGCACCGCTACTAAGGAGAATCATGAAAACAATGAAGGTCTCAAACCAGTTATGTTCAACTATTCGGAAACACGTCCTTCTCAGGTTCCACCATTGTTTTCCTCTGCCTTCTTCCACATTGATTTGACAACACTTGAATCTTTGTACACAGCCTGCAGAAATAGTGTTCAAATAAAAGTAGATAAAATATCTCTGCTTCCATAATATCCTTTAGCAATGTCCTTGTCTTATCTTTTTATTACTATGCTCATCTCTGTCTTGCTAGGGTAGCTCTCTAAGCCTAGAGTAGTAAGAGCACATTCATCAGCTGTGTGAAGTTGTGGAAATCATTCAGCCTCTTTAAATGGTTCCCTAGTGAACAGTATTTGCTTTGTCTGCCTCACAGTGTTATTGTACAAGAAAAACTTTGTAAATTACAAATAAATGTGAAGTAGTTTTTCCTTGTACCGTATCATCCTGTTGCACTCTGTTGAAGTCATTCTAGAGAAGAACTTTAAATTGGACATTAAAAATGATAAGCAGAAAACTTCCCCCCTTTTATAAAGGATAGAGAGTAAAAATGTAGATCTCTTCCAACAATCCTGCATTTCTAGCCATTCAGGATTTTTTTGTTATGTGCCTAGAAGGGCTTATGTAATTTGCAAAATTAATTTAGTTCACTAAAATGTAGTTTGTATGGTTTGGCTTTGACTTGTCATTGCCTTCCTCACACATTGCTTTCACTTAGTCTAAATGAAATCAGCAGGTATTTCTGAGTACCGTTGTAAGCACAAAGGTACACTTAGGTACACACACAAAAAGGCACAGAACATGTACCTTACTCCCAAGAACCTTACCAAAAAAAATCTGGTTTTCAAAAAAAAAAAAAGAAAAAAAAAAGATATAAATACAGGATCCCTGCTCCAAGGCAAAAAAAAGGAGGGAAAGATATGTTCGAAGAAGGAGAAAGGGAATGAATGGAGAAAAGGAGGAAGAAAAGAAGGGAAGGAGGAAAGAAGGAACTAAGGAATGAAGGAATGGAGGAAAAGAAGAGAAAGAAGACAGTAAAGCAACATATAACAGTTCAAAAAGAGAAAGAGTTTTCATAGGATAATATATGTTATCAGGTAAATTAAATGGAAATATTTGTTACAGCCATTCAGAGGAACAAGCTGCTCTTCCACCATGGTCAGATGGGGGTAGTTTTGAGAAGGACATTAAGTGATATGCATGATTTGTATAGGGAATAGAAGAAGATTGAAGGTATACTAGGCCTATGAAAAAAATAACATCAAATATAAAGCATGCATATTTCCAAACCTCAAATTCCCAGGGACATCAGACCACAGGAAATATTAGTTGTAGGAAAAACATATCTCTTCTATCTATTGCCCATACTGCACCAGGCTTAACTTGTGACTGGTTAGGTATTGAGTTTCAAGGGCCGTATTTATTCCCCATTTCATCCAACAATCATTGGAAACTGATGTTTTCATTAAAGAAACACAATTTAGCACTAGCAATCCATTTAGTTTTAGCAGTCAGAAAGTTACCTTTAAGGCAAATTCTGTGTAGGATCATTTTCACTAGTGTTTTAAAGGTGCTAACTTATTGTGAAATCACCATTTAATTTAAAAACATAAGCTAGAAGTTTTGATGACATTAAAATATTTTTCCTCCATGTTCTTAATCTCTTTCATGTTTTGGGCAGATATAATCAAAGCACAACACTAGATTTTTAAGTTTTTTTGTCTATCAACATATTGGAGGTAATTGAATTGTATCTATTACAAAGTGCCGTTTTATTATATGTGATTTATTTTAGGTGACCAACAGCTAAACAAGCTGCATTCCAAATGAAAGATTAACACTGGGATTCTTTTCTTTACCTTCAGTGAAACAGGCTTCCGGTTCAAGGGTTTCTTCAGGTTCCACTACGGGCTGTTCTTCTGCAGGTGCGCCGATGTCCACAGTGCTACCTTCTGATGAGCTACTGCTTTCATTCAGTTTCTGTAAGTGAGATGGAAGTAGAAAGTAAAGTCCTTTCATTTTGACTGCCAAGAAAGGATTATTACTATAAATTTGTTTTTTATTCTTCTTGAGGTAGAGATATTTTTAGAGAAAAAGAGAGATTGAATAAGAGGAGGGAATCAGAAAATCATTGTCTATGTTAACTCTTTTACCATAATTCACAATGTAAGCATGAAATCAGATTGCTGTGTTATGAGGTTACAAAAGGCCATCAGCCACATGTACTGAGCAAAACACTGCCCTGTGGATTAGAAAAGCAGGGGACAGAGGGAAGAGAAGAGGGAGGAGGAGAAAGGGAAAAGGAACAGGAGAGTAAGGGAAAAGGAGCAGGAGAGAAAGAGAAACCTTACTTTAGAAGATAATAATGTCATTAGGTTATTCTGCAGTTTAATGTTTGACTTTACATATTTCTTTAACAATGTCTTACCTATGTGTGAAAATACCACCTGTTGTTTTCACTCAAGTTACTAAGATTCATGGTTAAGGCGTTCAGAGTTATTTACTATAAATGTACTCATTTGGAGAGAAATTGTTATAAAATATGTTAAAAATTACATCAATAAACAACCTTAGAGATATTAAATAGACATCTTCAATTTCTGGCAAATATTTTAGAG
>NW_012104131.1:1274391-1283690 GCF_000951045.1 Mandrillus leucophaeus | reverse complement strand
AATTAAATCCTGGCATGAACATGTACATAAAAATTGTTCTTCCTTGATTACTAGTAATATCATGCAATTACTTGTTCTAAGACAAAGACTTACCTGACTTACCTAAGTTATGACTATTTTCTGTGAAAATTACAAGAACCCAAAAGAACTTATGTTACTTTTTGACACATTTTCAAAATGACATTCTCTGAAGAAGACAAATAGATCAACAGTTCAATACATTTTAATATTAAGATATTCATCTTATATTTCTTATTTAGACATTTATTTTTAGGATGCTTACCTAAGATGGTCACTCTTACAGAATTACTTTTTAAAAATACATGTAGACTTATAGTGTTGTGATGTTTTTGCATTAGAGTCTCAATTCACTAAAAAAAAATCTGAGTTTTAAGTTTATATGATTTCCATTCCTATTTTATCTCTTTACACCTACTTTATCTTTACACCAAGATTGTGTAATGATGATATAACACAATACGATAATAACATCAAAATGGAAAATTGAACAATGCAAGAGTTGGCATGCATTTGGACACACACAAACTCTACCCTGTCTACTAAATGTTAGTAAAGTAAACTTACTACTAATTTCAAGTACATGAGCAAGTACACCTTGGTAACTCTTTAAGAATGTGGTGGATATTAAGAACATTATAAGATTGTATGAACTGTATGATTGTATGAACATTACAAGATAATATTAACTCTAAATTAACTTATATTTAAAATATGTTAAATGTTTCTGAATACATTTGCTATTTCATGAGGACTACTTTATAAACAAACTGGGACCATGGGTGGGTTGTAGATCCAGGAATTGGTGAATAATGTTACTTCTCCAAATTGTAAAACATTAATGGCAAAGCCAAAGATAGTCACAATGGATAGATACAATATGCTTCTAGGTATGTTTTTTTTTTTTAATGCATAGAGCTTGGAGCCACTCCATATTTCAGAAGTTTTAAGACGATTTAAAAGATGATCAAATGCCCTTATTAGCATTCTATTGGAATATCTGCACTTGGAAAGTTCACAGGTCTAGACGAGTGATCTTCTACATGTTTACAAATTAATTTTAAAACTTCTTTAAGCAATATAAGTATATTCTACAGTCTGTCTGAACTACAGTAGGAAAGTGGAGGTGTGCCTAATAATGTTCAAACTTAGCATGCTCTCAATCTAAGTAATGACTTTTTAAACAATCTTAAACGTACTTCTTTAACCAAATTCCTGATTCTGCAATATCACTCTTTCAGCACCCAGACTCAATTTTTTTTTGTTTACTTTTACTTATTTCAAACATTGGCAGTAATTAAAAGACAGCTTTCCTTATTTTATCTCTGAAATAACTATTTTCTCAGCCAGATTCCAAATTCCTATGAAATTTTTGTTCACTCTTTTACCTTTTCTTTGTTTATATAGATAGTTATTTATATAACTATAAATAAAAATGGCCATCCTCATTCCAGCCTCATGTAACTTAGACCTTTGTGGTCCACAAAGCTTAGTGTATGTATGGTGAATGACTGATAAACATTTAGTGAATGAATGAATAGATGAATATCTCTGTTTCAGATACTAGTGATGGATGAAGTTTTTGTTTTCAACTTAGAGTTCCAACCAAATCTCCCAAATTTATCTTTCACAGATAGAAGCTGTGTGTTAATCAAGGTGAACTTCTTAATGTTCTCTGGCTTTTTCTCAAAGTGATTTTTCCTCCCATCAATGTGGAAGAGTAATAATTACTCTCTTATTTAAACCCCTTTCAACACTTTATAGGCACTACTTTGGGCTCATATTGCTTTTTTATTATAACTTCTCTTCATTCTAATGGACTTACAAAGTGACACTTGCAGTTTTCTCAGTAAAATACAATAACTGATGACCTTGATGTGCAAAAATTGCTCAGGTAATTGGCCACTGCCTAGTATACCTGCATATTTGTATTTTCACCAGCTGAATGGTATGCTTATCAAGAATAAGTTATGTTTATTTTCTAATCAATTTACACTATTCTAAAATACTGTAAGTGTGTAATTTAATCTTGTAGAATTTGAAAAATGCATTTAAAAAGTGTTGTATTTATAAAGACTAAGTCAAAGTCATTGAATAAATGTAATACAGGTAAATCCCCCACATGGATACATGTACATTAAAAAACTATAAAATTAGGTGTGAATAATTATTTTTAAATAGGTACTATTATAAATTTCTAGAAAGAGACTAAATTCAGGTTGCTTTATATGATTCATTAAGATATTTGTCCTCTGGGGGGAAAAAGAAACTAAACAGAAGCAATAGATGATGAATTACAAGTGCAGCTCATGCTAAAGCGTTGATGTAGCACTCCAAATAATGAACCCATGCTACCACAAGGAGTCTAAAGTGATATTTTTATATATGTCATTTTTATTTTGTGAATAAATGGAGCAGTTGAATGTTTGGATGCAGAGGAGTGTATACATCTTTCAGGAACAACATATGATTAAAAATTAGACTTTAAAAATGATTTTCATATTTGGCTTAAGCTCTACTTCCCAAGTCAGCATTTTGCAAAGGGAGGCTGGTAAGCCACATCATGGCTAACCCCTATGATAGACCTTGATTCTCATAATGGTAAGAAGAATTTTCCCCTACTTTCAAATCATAATAACATCAGAAAAAATGACACGTGAATATTAGAAAGATTAAACCATAAGCAACGGGGCTTATGTCAATGAATTACTCTAGATAAACTATGATAACCTGAGAGAAGTGTTAGTGCTTTTTCTGGAAATTTATGTATAATGTAAATAAATGAGCATTAGTGTAAGAAAGGAAAGAAAAACAAATGAAATAAGTACACAAGTGACTGAACTAAACTGTTTTTAGCCAAAATATGGGAAACAACAAGAGTTTTGATCGGCATGTTAAATAAGGAATATCAATACAGAAATTAAAATTAAACAAATAATAATCCTTTTTACATAGTCAATAGATTAAAATAAATAAAAACATTAATATAAAAGTCACCAAGATCTTCTCAAAGATGATAGTAAGTTTTTCAAAATAAGGAAGGCATTAAGCTTAAACACTTAATTTGTATAAATTATATCTAAAATGCTACATGCTTAGTCATTAACGTACTTTAGAACTTAGAGAAAGTCTATCATCTGCAGATGATAAACTATACTGCTAAATTTCAATCAACAATTATACCAACATTTAGTATGTATGTTGCAATGAAAGGCATCTGTCCTACTAATATTACAGAAGAAGTCTTTCCAGCCAATGTTCTGCAGGGATCTCACTCCAGCCTTAAGTGGCTGAAGGCTTTAATTTGAGCAGGGAAGTTCCACTTTCATCTAATTTATGCATGATACATGAAAAAATTTGATTGAAATGTTATTTAAAAAGATTGGAAAACTGCCTACACTCTCAGCTACTTGGGAGGCTGAGGCAGGAGAATTGCTTGAACTTATAAGTTTGAGAACAATTTCAGCATTATAGCCGGATCCCATTTCTAAAATAAATAAATACATAAATGAACATTTTAAAAATGTATTGGAAAACCATAATTGAATCAAAATTTGGGGAAATGCATGCCCAAATTTAAAAAGAAGATATCAAATTAAAGAAAAAATATGTGTGGTGAATATAGGGAAAATTATGTGGAATTTAGTATCATGAATTTCAGTGGAAGAAAGGTGATAAAATGAAAAAAGTCTTCAAGATTTAGCAATTTCAGATAAAACAACTTGGCACTAAACTAATGCAAGGAGCCATTATTTTAAAAAGTCTCTTAAAGTTTAGAATTTGTCACCAACACCACTAGTAACTGGGGGGGGAGAGGGTTATACCAAATGAAGAGACAGTATCTTTGTGGGCATTAAAAAAAGTTATTTCAGAGGTTTAATCTATAAACTTGAAGAATAATTGACAGTATGTTGAATGACATGTAAGAATCTCTTCTTTATGTCTGCAAACATGCTTTCTTCATGACAGTCTGTAGTAAACAGAATTCTAAGATGGTCTCCAAAATTTCTGGCCACTGTTGTCATGCCTTGTATATGGGCAGGACCTGTGATTTGCTTCTAGCCAATACAATGTGGCAAAAGTAATGGGATGTCACTCGCATGATCTTGTTACACTGAATCATTTTAGGAAAGTTGTAATATTTTCTTTTTTCTCCAAGAAATAAATAATTAGTAGTTCTGACTTTTTAATGCTAAGTACCAACAACCAGGCTTACAGAAGCAGCAAAATGTGAAAGCTTTGCTACGTGAAAACATATACTACCAATGAGGTAAAGTTGACAAATTATACTCAGGTTTTTTACTGGAAGCTCAGAGGGACTGGAATTGAACGTGACCTCAGAAAAGTACAATATTCAGATTGGTAAAGTAGATCTGGATAATGTAATTGATTTGGCAAAAAACAGTAGGTTAAAAAAAAACTGGGATACAAAACTCTTGACTTTAAAGCTCTTTAAATTCAACATGGTGCCTCTATGAATATTTTATAACTATACATCATTACAATAAGTATGTATGTTGGTCATTTCATTTGCATATATGCAGAATATGTGCATATATTATCACGTGGTAAAATGAACCATATACGGAGTAAGTAGATGATGTAAATTACTTTATACAGCCAAGCCACATCTGTCATTCACCATTTCTGAACTGACTATTCCAAGAACTTTTAAAACAAGTTATGGCCTCCAGTGGAGCCAACAATCTTATTTTTTCACGCTTCTCCTGGCCCAGGCCACATTAGTGGAAAGAAAGCCACCGATAATAAACTGGAAAGAAACCGAGACCTGGTTTGACCTCTCGCTTTCTGTGTGGCTTTGCTCAAATAATTCTTCCTTTAGCCCATTTTTTTAAATATGTAAAATGAGGAGATGATCTTTAAAGTTCCAGCTTTAATTTTCTATGACTTTGGACTGTTTTGGAATTTGAAATGATACATTTGGGAAGTCTTAAAGCAAAGAGAGATGTGATGTGAGGACTGAAGAGAAGGTGATGAGGGAGCAGATCTGGACTCTGGAGGAGAAAAGGATCAGGAAACTCAGAGTGGTTGTGGCTGTTGGGCCTGCACAGGCTGGGTAACATGCTAGGACTGTGGCTAGAAAAGTCCTGTGATCAGCCTGGGCAGCATAGTGAGATCCTGCTGTCCCTACTAAAAAAAAGGAAAAAAAAATGGTGTTTTAAATTTATTATTTATTTATTTATTTATTTATTTTTGATACGGAGTTTCACTCTTGTTGCCCAGGCTGGAGTGCAGTGGTGCAATCTCAGCTCACTGCGACCTCTGCCTCCCAGGCTCAAGCGATTCCCCTGCCTCAGCCTCCCAAGTAGCTGGGATTACAGGCACCTGCCACCACGCCTGGCTAATTATTTATATTTTTAGTAGAGACAGGGTTTCACCATGTTGGCAAGGCTTGTCTCGAACTCCTGACCTCAGGTGACCCACCCACCTCAGCCTCCCAAAGTGCTGGGATTACAGCGTAAGATACTGCGCCCGGCCAAAATTTTTTTTAAATAGCTGGATGTGGTGGTGCATGCCTGTAGTCTTAGCTACTTTGGAGGCTGAGGTGGGAGGATGGCTTGAACCCAGGAGGTTGAGGCTGCAGTGAGCTATAGTTGCGCCGCTGCACTCCAGCGTGGATGACAGACAGAGTGAGGCCCTGTCTCAAAAAATAAACAAACAAACAAATAAATAAATAAAAAGAAAAATCCTCTGATCATCTCTGACCAAGGAGAAGTAAATAGCTATTCCCATCTTAGAAAGAAAGAAACCATCCACATATAGCTGGGCTCTTAATTTCACTATTGGCTGTACACGAAATATTCAATTACTAAACATTTATTGAAAGGTACCATGTTCTGAGATTTGTAAGTATCTATCTCATGGGTCTCCTTCATCAGCATAATGCATTATTTACATGGGTTTTTGTTTTGTTTTCCTTTTTATGTGTTGCTTTTGTTTCTTCTTTTTTATTGGCCAAATTGAAAAGTAGAAAGTACACTACTGTTGTTTTGATATTAATTTATTTGATAACAATTAGGAGTAATATTTCTAAAGGTTTGTCTTCCAATTATATTTTTTTGTGACTTGTCTCTTTTGACTCTTATTTGTTCATTTATTTATTTGAGACAGGTCTCGTTCCGTCACCCAGACTGGAGTGCAGTGATGCAATCACAGCTCACTGCAGCCTCGACCTCCCAGGTTCAAGCAATTCTCCTGCCTCAGCCTCCCAAGTGACTGGGACTACAGGTGATGTCACCACACCCGGTTAATTTTTGTATTTTTTGTAGAGACAGCATCTGATCCTCAGGCTGGTGTTGAACTCTGGAGATCAAGCAATTCACCCACCTTGGCCTCCCAAAGTGTGGTGACTTCAGGACTGAGCCACGGTGCCTGGTCTTTTGCCTGTTTTTCTATTGGAGTGTTAGTATTCTTCTTTGATTGCAATTGCTCTTTACACATAGAAAATCATTTGAGTTTTCCTAACAAGTATTATTTGCCAAATGTATTAGTTTTCTATGTCTGTGTAAGAAATAAGCATGCACCCAGCATCTTAGAACAACATACATTCACCATCTCACAGTTTCTATAGGTCAGAAGTCTGGCACTGCCTAGTTGGATTCTTTGCTCAGGGTCTCATTGGGATGATGTCAAGGTGTTGGCTGGAAGTCCAGTTCTTTTCTAGGGCTCAGCATCTTCTTCCAAGTTTACTGTCATTTGCAGAGTTCATTTCTCATAATTATAAGACTGGGCTTCCTACTTTCCTGTCAGTTCATGGCCAAGAACCACTCTCAGCAACTAGAAGCCACCCATAGTCCCTGGCCACATGGCTACTGTATGCAGTGTACAATATGAGTGTTTGCTTTTTTCTGGGCCAGGCAGAGCATATCTTTTCAGCTTCCTCTATGTGATAGCAGGAGAAATCACTCTGCATTTAAAGAGTTTGCCTGATTAGGTCAGGCCCATCCAGCATCATCCCCTTTTTTGCCATAAATGTAATGTAGTTACAGGGTGATACCATATCCACAGGTTGCAACCACACTCATGGAGTGTGGATTGTACAAGGGCAAGTGTCATTGAGGTCATCTTAGATTCTGCCTGATATACCGAAGTTTGTGTGTCTTACTGATTTTTTTTTTCCTAAGAACCATACCTGTTATACCAATATTGTCTGCTACATTGATAATTCACTATTTTTTATCTTTATGTATATCTTCTTCCTTTTTTGTTCCTTTTCTAATTTCTCAAAGGTATTTGTTAGGTTCTTTCATTCCTTCTTAATCATACTGGTAATATTAAGACATTCAATGACTACTTGGTCTTCTTCCACAAATTTTGACATAAAATGTTCTTATTTTTGAAACAGTTATTTAGGTATTTTATTACTCTTTTATTCAATATTTGTTTAGGAGGAAATTTCTTAATTTTCAAATGGTTGGAATGATTTCTATCAATTTATTATTAATTTCAGGCTTAACTGCATTGTGACTGGACAACCCTATATGCCAGCTATTTTAAATGTATTGAGCTTTACTTTGAGCCCTAGTATATGATTAGTTTGTAGAAATATCCCATGAACCCTTGAAAATAAGAATTTTCTGTAAATATGGTTTTTGAGATAATATATAGTCATAATATATTTACTTTTGTTATTAATATTATTCAAATTCTAAATGTCATCTATTTTAAAAAATATTTTATCACAGGCTAAAAAAGTTGTATTAAAACCTTCATAATCAGTACATTTGCATGAATATATTCTTTTAATGGTTGAGATAAAAGATGAAGTGGTCCAATTCTTTATTTGTTTGGGATAGTGACACTATTATTATTAAACACTCAAAAAGGGAAGGAAAAGATCTTCACATGTGTAGGAAGAGTCCCCCTCTATGTTAGCACATAAAATACGAATTCAGATAAAATACTAAAGAAATTTTGTAACAGCAAAACTAAAATGTTCTCAAATAAGTATTTTTATAGATTTAAAAATCAATAAGGCCAATTAATTTTTCCTTTTTTGTTCTTAGATTGAAATTTATTTCATTTTGAAATTCACTATTCACTAATAAAGCAATTGGTTCTGTTTCTGAGATTAATGGAATATTTCTTAAAATCCATTTTAATATTTATTAAACCATGAATCAACCTTAAATTTTACCAATTTCAAAATAGGCTAGTTCATTTGAGAATCTGTGTATTTTCACACATGAATCTTAATAGCTAAATTATATAGCTAAATCTTAATAGCTAAATTATTAAGACAGAATGCAGAGACCACATTGTATATGAAGCATCCACTTTGCCTTGTACACAAGGGCATTCAATAACCACTTAATAACTACAACCCTGATGGTAAGAGCATTTTTCCTCCTCAGTGGATTTATGCAAATTTGTTGCTTTTTAAAAAATGCTCTTTACTCTAGTAAATGATTTGACCTTGAGGGTAAGGCAAAACAAAGAAAACACTGTTCAATATTCTCTGAGAGTAAGTGATTAAATGCTTTTTTTCTTGTTCTCTGACTTGATCCTACAATGTTTATGTTTTTATTTTTAACCTTGGTTTGTTATAGGGAGCTTATTTATAGAGTTTAGTAGGAGTTTATAATACTCCTACTAAATTTATAATAAGTAATATAATTAAATCTGGAATTTAAGGGTAAAAAGCATACTTAATATGTGGTCATATGATGTATATATATTTGTATACATATATGTATATGTACACACATATATGTATACAAATATATATACATCATATGACCACATATGTACACACACACACACACACACATATTTAAATGTAATATATAAAGAATATTATCCAAAGTACTTATTTTTAAAACTGGACAGGTACTATTTTAATGCTGGGTATTTTACTGTTGTGACATATACATCTCCTAAGTCATGCTTAAATGAGGTTCTCTACAACCTCAGAAATATTAGTATTAATATTTCATTGTGTACATTGTGCACCAGTAAATATTTCTATTGTACACTATGCATATTAAAAATTAAAGTGACCCCTATTAAAGACTCTCAACAAAGCAACAATATCATATCAATGGAAAAGACACTGTGATGAGACTCAACATTTCCACAGGGCAACTAGAAAACTCAAATATTAACTCATTAATTCCCACATTATTCCCAGTTGATTTCTTCATCAAGCTGTATGTTGAAAGGACAGTCTTGGCCGGGCGCGGTGGCTCAAGCCTGTAATCCCAGCACTTTGGGAGGCCGAGACGGGCGGATCACGAGGTCAGGAGATCGAGACCATCCTG
>NW_012104131.1:1265050-1274223 GCF_000951045.1 Mandrillus leucophaeus | reverse complement strand
GGATTATTCATATTTACAAAATGTTAATTGTTTCCATTCTTTAGTCAAACATTTGTCCATTATAAAAGTAAAGGTGGAAGAATATGACTCTAATATACTACTCTGAATTTTGCTTTTGATATGTCACACATAAACTTTTGTATCAATGATTAAATATAAGGGAACAAAAGCAACATATTTCAGACATATTGAGTCAATAGAAAGTCATGGTAATACAAAAAAATTGGAAAGAAAAAAAATTCTGAAAAATTGCATTTATAATCCCCAAGCTAGAAACCAAAATGCAAATCAAATGTGTAATTTTCATTGTTAAATTCATTTTGCCAAATTGAGCACAGAGTTTCTATAATGTTATTTTGACATTGATTTTTAATGTTAAATTATAACATAAGTGTCTCCTGGGCAAATAAACTATATATCTATATAATGAAAGAGTTGAAAGTACCGCTATTCTGAGGATCAGAGAAACTTGAGTTTGAATCACAATCACTGGTTTTATGGACTCTAATCAATTATCCCAACCTCCTTAGGCTTTAGGTTTCTAATTTGTAAAATGGTTCTTACTTCACATCCTTGTTATACGGACTGAACAAGATAACACACGAATATTGTTTGGCGTGTGCTTATTTGATAAATGTAACAATTTCCGTCACAGTATTTTATTGTTTGTAATAGGTGTAATTATTGATTTTTGACTACCAAAAATGTGCCAGGCATCAAAACTAGGACTTGAAAAATAAGATAGTGAACATACTAGACTCAGTATCTGCCCTTATCGGTTCACAATCAAATGGAAGATACAGAGAAGCAATCGCCACACACTGTGATAGGAGTAGTATAGAGTATATTGAGATCACCACCTCGCTCAGTCTAGGAAGGACAGGGTAGAATAAAGCGACATTTGGGATAAGAAGGATGTGGTGGGTAAGGATGAGTCAGGTGAAGCAGGATGGAGTAAGAAAGCATTCCTGTCAGAGAGAAAAGGTACAAAGATGAGAACTGATAAAGCGTGGGGAATTCCATTGAATGAAAGATTAGTATAGCTGGGTGGGGAAGTGTGAGGTGTACTATTCTATGATACTGAAGGGGTCAGCTGTGGTCAGTTTTGCAGGGACTTGTAGCCATGTTAAGTAGTATAGACTCCATGCTGTGAGCAATGGGCAACTCCTGAAAGGTTAGAGAGGACAGAACTGTTACGGGATTTGCATTTTAGAAAGACCATCTATTGTTTTGTCAAGACTACGCTAGTGAGGGGAGACCCGTTTGGAGGCTGTAGCAGTAAAACTGGAAGATGATGGAGGTCTGATACTGGGTAAAAGCCGTGGGGATGCAGAGAGGTGGACAAAGATACGCAGCCTTGGCAGTCCCTAGCGATCAATTAGAAGTAATGGAGAAGGACCTTGGGTTCCATGGATAGTACTCTTCACAGAGAGTAGTTGCCATCTCTTAGAGACTATGTGCTTAGGTTGGGGATTGTCATATGTTCCTTAACCCATATAAGGTAAGATAAAAATATTAAATGGGAAAATATCAGCAAAGCAGCAAGTATATTTAAAAATGTATATATCGGTGATATAATTGGGGGAAAAATTGGAATTTTGGAGTTACTTGCCATCATCTATTTATTCATTCATTTAATAAATATGTTGTACGTGCTGTGGACTTAAGGGAAGACAGGGTTAGTGTTTTTCCTGTTCTCAAGACCTCATAAGCTAATGATGCATCATAGAAGTTCTTCCTAATGATTTGGAAGACTCTTCCAGCAGCTTTAAACTCAGAAGGGGATGCTCCTTAAGCACAACTATCACACTCTGGGAGACTAAGTGCTCTGTAAGTAGAGTTAGACCTCCACAGATCAGTGTGGAATGCAGAAGCAGATCAGCCTAAAGTGCAGGCCAGCACCAGAGGAACAGGACCTTTCAGGACTAAGAGGGAGGGCTCTGAAACACTCCAGACTATGTTGTTAGCCTGTGCCCAATGCGCAGTGATTGGAAGTTAACACCAAATCTATAGTTGACACCTGTACCTAGTTCTTCAACAAATAGTATTATTTATTTCAGAATTATCCCAAAGAAAGTACATTTTGAGACACTATTAAGATTTAGTGTAGTGGTTAAGAGTGTGACTATGGAGCAGACTGCCTGGATTCTAGTCCAGGACCAACCACGTACTATTTGTGTAACTTTGGCAAGTTTTCCTTTGTTGAAAATATGTTTATTTTTCTCATCTTAAGGCTGGAATGACAGTGTGTCTTATGGCATAAAGACTGAATGAGACAATATATGCCCTCCAATAGTACTTTGTCCATGGTGAACATTTAACAATAGCTGTTATTAACATAATCTGAATTACAAGGACCTCACTGACATTTTTACTCATTATTCTAGAGCTCACTCATCACAAAAACAAGTATATTTCTTTTATAATTACTTTAGTAATATGCCATTTTTGTTCCCAAAAGTATAACTTTAATAACTTAATTTATTTAAAAATTTTTATTTAAATGGAATTACAGTAGTAATTTTCTTGACATTGCCTTACACTTTTGAACATTTTTAACTTTCAAATAGCTTTTAGAGCTTCACAACATTTCTATAAGCATCATAGGACAGATACCTCATTTAATAAATTAGGAAATGGGGTAATATAGATTTAGCGATTTGCTTATAGTAAAGGCTTATAGGCTCTTAATCTAGTATTCATATAAATCAACCAAAACTCAAAAAATTATTGGGCAACTGTTATGTACCCAGCATTGTGGTAGGTGCTTCAGAGGATAAAAATGTTATAAAATACTATCCATAACCAAAATAAATTTACTTTCTATTTGGGGAGAGGAGATTTTGTATTGTCTTTTGCATACTCTTGGCAGTTTTGCCCAGCCTTCAAAGCTCTCTCAGATCTTTCCAAGTCAACATTCTTTATTATTAATGTTCAATAAAAATTCATATTTCTAGCTTATCATTATTCGTACTATGGCATGAGTCAAGAAATTTTCTGAGGTTTAAGAAAACAATTCCTCAAATTACTTGAATGTACTTTGAAGGTTGAAGTCTCTTAGGACTTAAAGAGAGGATGAAATGTGACTCATGCTATTCCCTTTCTTCTTTTGGAGACCAATAGGAGGAAGGTGTAGGAAAAACAGCCCTTAGTTTGCTCTGGAATGGAGGATACTTAGGTGTGACTTCACCACAGATGTGAGAGGCAAAAAAAATACGAGGTTCCAGCTCAGCACATCTCTTCATACCAGTCTATTCTTGCTTCCTGGAAACCGAGACTCCTTACCTACATCTCATCCTCAGCTCCTGTGATTTATGCCCCAGGAATTCCAAACTACTAATTGTCTCCAAATACACCCTCTGGCTTCCTGTCTTTAGGTTTCTGCATGTTTATATTTCCTGATTGGAATGCCCCTTAGAAAAGTAATTTTCTTAAATATTTTAAGGAGCTTACCATATCAAGAATGTAATCAAAACAGTTTAAAAATATACAGAAAATATAAAATGTATCACCATTCCCAGATAAACTTATAAAACAATTTATTACAGAGAGCAAAAGGCAAACAACAAAAAAAGACAAATAGTGGAATATGTTATTAGTAGTAATTCTTGTAAGAAAACTTACCTGGAACAGTGTGGCATGCAACTGGTAATACTAATAATGATGATTTATCAAATATTCTATATTAGGCACGGTGCTAAGTACTTCACATTTATTATCTCATTGAATACTCTGCCCCAAAAATGCAGTCAGTAACATATGCACGTTTTTGAGATGAGGAAACTGATTATTAGATAGGTAAAGTCACACAGTAAGCAGCTAAAATGAAATTATATAACCCAGTATCTGGCTCCAGAGTATAACCATTTACCAACTTTATAACTGTGGCCTCACATGTCTAAAAACAAATGTTCAGTATATGAATAATAAACAGTGGGCACTTGTAATTTTATCACAAAGCATTAATATAATTTTGGAGGTATTATAATGATGCATTGCAGATAAGTCATTACTGGAATTCAGGAATGGAAACAATAACATGTTCAAATGAAACTAGTCTAACAGAGGCCACGGAAGGTAACATTTTTGCATTAGTAACATATGTCTCAATATGAAAATTCATACTTAAAGGTTGAAAGTCACACACACACAGATGCTCCTCAACTTACGATAGGGCGAACTCATGACAAACCCATTATAAAGTTGAATCATTAAGTCAAACCATTGTAAGTCAGGGTCCAACTGTAAATACACACACACACACACACACACACACACAGAGAGAGAGAGAGAGAGAGAGAGAGAGAGAGAGAGAAGCAGAGAGAGAGAGACAGAGAGAGAGAGAGAGAAAATCATGCCTTATAGCTTATTAGTATACTCCATTATCTAATCTCCCTGGCATATGATAACTGCTAAATAGATGAAAATAGGCAAAAAGAATAAAGGCTAAAACAAAAAGAACCAAAATGATGAGATTAATATACTACAGGCAGCATTCCTAATGTAGAACAAAGACTTCATCTATTGGGGCATCTGCTGTCAGCTTAATTCCTCTAAAAACAGAATATCTCATAATTTGTGCCTTACTTTGATGAACAGAATACAGTATGAGACTGATGAAGCAATGAGGGCAAACAATATTGTATGGGTTTATTTCTGACCAAGAAGAAAGGAATTGTGAAGTAAAAGTGCCAGGAAATTTGATACAATATGGTAATCTGTAGAAGAACATAAAAAGAAAGCCAGATTCAAAAATGAATAAAAGAAATTGAAATGTATCATTAGGGGATAAATAGAAGTTTCAGTATTTAATTACAAAATTTCATCTGGATGAGATACAACTGCATTTCAACAGCAATTCATGTGGAAAAGATGAGAGATTATCACTTTCTTAGAAGGCTGGTGTAAAGTGACAAGGTAACATGGCTAACAAAAACAAAAACCACAAAACCTAACTCAAGTGAATCTTGAATCAAGAGAAAAATTTGGTCCAAAACAATTGGAATTAAAATGACAATCTCAAGTATGCCCTAATCAGAGAAAGTATTTATGAGAGCCCTTCAAAATGGTTTTATTAACAAGAGTTGAACGAGCTGGAAAAGTTTGATCTGAGTGTCTACTTTGTATCAAACATGTTTAAGTAGGTCACCACATAAAAGGAGAGACATGCACGCATATAGGTAGCTATCCTAAAATATGATAGTACTTTGTAAGATGCATGAGTCAAGAAGATGCATTATTTATTACTATGCTCTATGCCTTGTATCTCTGGGAACCAAAAAAGAAAGCAATCTGTTCTGCCTAGGGTTGGGAAGGCTTCATTACCACTGCCTTCAAAAAGATGAAACAGTGTTTTTGAAGCTTAAGAACTCCTGAACTTCAGACACTATGCCCATGAACCAAGTGGGTGCATTCTAATTAGACAAGCAACACATTAAAGTTCAGCACAGGCAGCAAAAGCTTCATTTACCAGGACTTCTCCCTATGACATGCAGTGTGCTCTAACGTTATTCTATTCTATTTCATTGACTGGGTGCAGTAGCTCACACCTGTATTCCCAGCACTTTGGGAGGCCGACATGGGCGGATCACTATTTCATTTAAAAAAACAAAACAAAACAAAACAAAAAAACCCTGGCCTATTAAAGGGATTTCTCAAGTCTAACTAAACTATGACTCACAATTTGAGAAGCACCACATTAAATTATCTCTAAAGCTTCTATTACCCTAACATTTAAAATTTCAAGTAACTCAATGTTCCAAGATATAAAATGCCATGAAGTAGAAAGAAACAGAACTACCCCTGGTGCTTCAGTGGATAGTTGCTTTATAAAAAGGTTAGTGTTTCTTTTAGCCTTGATCAATATACAACAACAGTAGGAGTATGAATCATGTCAAATTTTTACAGAAAATGTATATCTTATGGATGGTCTTTGTAATAAAATAGTGTTTTTCCTTTTTAATATAACAGATAGCATATGGTAGCCATTAGTCTTCATCAAATGCTAAATATAGGTCTAAAGATTCAAGACAAAGGAAACCAGACTAGGCTATTACTAAATTTATTTTAACAGAAGTTCAGAATCAATTTTATAAATACAAAGACAACAATTTTTCCAAAAATTGGCCTTCATCTGATTCTCTAGGAAAACTCAAATAAACAAAGTCTGAACTGACATAACATCAAAATTAAAAATTCTGTAAAAAAGTCCACAATATTGATAAAAACAGTCTATTTTTTTTGTACTGAATCTATTTCCATAGACATAGAAATGTGACAGGATCTATCTACTATTACGTCTCTGCACTATATTTCTTTCCCTTCTCTCATCTCACAAACCTGAACTAACTAAGCAACTCTAATGCTAGGGTCAAGGCAACTGCTTCCAGCTCCAATATTAGCCCCATACTCCTAAAAGTGGAGGATGACCTAGATTATTCAGAGACTCATTATAAATACTTGAAGTGTCTTTCAAGGGATATAGTCAATAAATCAAAAGAATGTCACATAACCTGTGGTATCTTCCATGGACAACCATCAAAATGCAATGGACATGGTGATATCTAATAGAATTCTATCTCTAATAAAATGTCTTTAATGTATTCAATCCTTTAAAATATTTAGACTATACAGCCTGAAAGGTGGGCACCCTGCTGTTTTTGAGATTTCCAAATACTAAATGGGAAGTAAAGGTGCTTTGTCCTAGACTTCTTGTTAATTATCTTATATATCCGTTAGACTTTTAACTTAATATTTTAAAGTAGGTTGCTATGGATTAAGTTTTGTCTCCACAAAATTCATATGCTGGAGCTCTAACCCTCAATATGACTGTATTTGAGGATAGGGCCTGTAAGGTGGTGATAAAGGTTAAATGAGGTCATACAGGCTGGACTTTATTCTGATAGGGCTGGTGCACTTGTAAGAAGAAGAATAAACACCAGAGTTCTCTCTCTTTCCATGTACATGCATTGAGGACAGGCCATGTGAGGACACAGCAAGGAGGTGTCTGTCTGCAACCCAAGGAGTGAGCCCTTACTAGACATTGACCCTGCTGGTATCTTGGTCTTGGACTTTCCAATTTCTGGACTGTGAGAAAATAAATTTTGGTTGTTTAAGTCACCCAGTTATGGTATAGTGCTATGGCAGTCCAAACAGGCTAATGCATAGGGCAGTGTAATTTTAGTTGAAGAAGCTACAAGAATATTTCTTGTTGCTAAGTTCTCTTCAATGTACATGAGCCAATGTGATGCAACAAACAATAAACAGAACTTGTAAATAAGGGCTCTAAGTTCAACTCTCGGCACTCCCCTCACTAGTTATGGGACGTAATGCTCCCTGAGCTAATTTTCTTGTCTGAAAAGTTAACATAATAACACATTTCTTTCCAGGTTATTGTAAGTATTAAATCTGATGATGTTTGTCTATTTGTTGGATCGTTCATTCATTCATCTAACAAATATCCATTACTAAGGATGAGAAAACTCACACATATACTATATTACCCTTTAATTTTTCAATCATTAGCTTGAGTTAAATCTTTTGTTCTTCAGTGAAATAAAATTTTACATGATGTCAAAAAATCTATATGGAAAATATGTAATAAGAAATACAGGCAATATAATACATGTACTGTAAATGTTCCTCAACTTACAATGAGGTTAGCTCCTGATAAACTCATTGTGAGTTGAAAATATTGTACATCAAAACTCATTTAATACATCTAATTACCAAACTTTATAACTTACCCTAGTCTACTTTAAACATGCTCAGAACATTTAGATTAGTCTACAGTTGGGCAAGATCATCTAAAGAAAAGCACAATTTATAATAAACTGTTGGATACCTTATGTAATTTACTGAATACAGTATACTGTATGGTGAATATTGGTTGTTTATCTTTGTAATCACATGGTTGACTGGGAGCTGCAGCTTGCTGCCACTGCCCAGCATAATGAGGGTATCTTGTGCCACAAATTGCTAGCCTGGGAAAAGATCAAAATTCAAAATTTGAAGCACGGTTTCTAGTGAATGGATATTGCTTTTGTATTATCATAAAGTAAAAAATCTTAAGTCAAAACATCATTAAATTGAGGATCATCTGTATGTGTGTATATGTATATATGTATATGTATTCATACCTTCACACACCTATAGAATCTTACCTCTTTGCTTTCTTCCAGATCCGATTCACTACTAAAGTCTTCCGTGTTTAAATTTTCAAAGTCAGATTCTCCTACAGCAATTGGTACAGTCACAGTAAGACTGGGATTGTTTATGAATGACATGTAATCACTTTCATCAATAATGTACTTTTCAACACTGCTGCCAGTTCCTATACCGCTTGTAGTTCCATTTACATCTTTAAGATAGTCAAGATCTTTCCCAATTTCTGTTGTATGATTGGACATACAACTGTCTTTCTTGTTGTTTAGATCATCAAGTGGTTTAATTTCATCTAAAATCTTTTGTTTTCTAATGAAGGACTGTTGAATAAATTCATATATTTTTCTTTTCACATAAGCTACTCCTTTGTGCATCCTATCCACAGCAATTTGGAGATTGTTCATTTCATTATCATCATCAGTGGCTGCAAGGTTGTCTGCACTAAATGAGCTCAGAAGCAAGGCCAGAAAGAGATTCAGGACCTTTAAAACAACAAAAACATGATTATAATTTTACATCGATGTAGGGAAGAGCAGATTACAATCACTTATTCTTTTAAGTGTGGAAGAAACTCTAAGTTCTAAAACTTGATGAGAAGGAAACACCACAGCCTAGTGGTTAGAAGATGGGTGATCTGAATTTGTGACTGGCTCAATAGCACATCCCTGGACAAAGACATGATTTCCATTGCTCTCAAGTTCTCCCATTTGTAAAGTGAAATTGAATGAGCTAATCTAAGGGTTTGCTAACTCTAAAATTCATGAGTAAAAGAAGACAGGTTTATATAGGTACTACACAAGAATTCTTAAAAATCACTAATGTTTCCAATTATGGATGTAAATGCATTCTATAATTTTTTGATAAACAAAGATATTAAATTGGATGTTAATTGAAAAATAACCATTATGACTCAGAATGAAGATCAGGAGCTTAACATAGGCATTGACACTTGTTTTCTTAATCTGTTATATTTCTCATACTTCATTGTTGACTAAGTAGATATGTTTATG
>NW_012104131.1:1261633-1262080 GCF_000951045.1 Mandrillus leucophaeus | reverse complement strand
TTATAGTGAATTTTTAATGAGTACTTGGAATCCAACTCTTCTTAATATGTTTTATAAAGGTGGTTCTAAGGCTGGACATTATAATATTAACATCTGAATCTGAAATATCTGCTGAAAGATATTAATTTGCCAATAGTGTGCAAAGTAACATCATACTGAGTCCTGATATAAGTAGAGAAAAATGTTCATTATTCATTAATGCTCTTTAGGGGTATTCACGTAGTTACATGCACCTGCACTGAAAAACTTGGAATGTTTTCCATGATTCTACAATTATTTTCTTGACTTGTAAGGATATATGTGTAAATTAATGGGCATGTTTAGTAATCCTACAGACTTTCTCTCCTTTGAATTTTGCAAGATGCATATTTTCCAGAGACAGAATTAGAAAAAGTTTCTGCATGAACATCTTACATCAGATTTTCATCCACTGCTACAAAGGGCTAT
>NW_012104131.1:1256966-1260298 GCF_000951045.1 Mandrillus leucophaeus | reverse complement strand
CTTTAATTTTTCAATCATTAGCTTGAGTTAAATCTTTTGTTCTTCAGTGAAATAAAATTTTACATGATGTCAAAAAATCTATATGGAAAATATGTAATAAGAAATACAGGCAATATAATACATGTACTGTAAATGTTCCTCAACTTACAATGAGGTTAGCTCCTGATAAACTCATTGTGAGTTGAAAATATTGTACATCAAAACTCATTTAATACATCTAATTACCAAACTTTATAACTTACCCTAGTCTACTTTAAACATGCTCAGAACATTTAGATTAGTCTACAGTTGGGCAAGATCATCTAAAGAAAAGCACAATTTATAATAAACTGTTGGATACCTTATGTAATTTACTGAATACAGTATACTGTATGGTGAATATTGGTTGTTTATCTTTGTAATCACATGGTTGACTGGGAGCTGCAGCTTGCTGCCACTGCCCAGCATAATGAGGGTATCTTGTGCCACAAATTGCTAGCCTGGGAAAAGATCAAAATTCAAAATTTGAAGCATGGTTTCTAGTGAATGGATATTGCTTTTGTATTATCATAAAGTAAAAAATCTTAAGTCAAAACATCATTAAATTGAGGATCATCTGTATGTGTGTATATGTATATATGTATATGTATTCATACCTTCACACACCTATAGAATCTTACCTCTTTGCTTTCTTCCAGATCCGATTCACTACTAAAGTCTTCCGTGTTTAAATTTTCAAAGTCAGATTCTCCTACAGCAATTGGTACAGTCACAGTAAGACTGGGATTGTTTATGAATGACATGTAATCACTTTCATCAATAATGTACTTTTCAACACTGCTGCCAGTTCCTATACCGCTTGTAGTTCCATTTACATCTTTAAGATAGTCAAGATCTTTCCCAATTTCTGTTGTATGATTGGACATACAACTGTCTTTCTTGTTGTTTAGATCATCAAGTGGTTTAATTTCATCTAAAATCTTTTGTTTTCTAATGAAGGACTGTTGAATAAATTCATATATTTTTCTTTTCACATAAGCTACTCCTTTGTGCATCCTATCCACAGCAATTTGGAGATTGTTCATTTCATTATCATCATCAGTGGCTGCAAGGTTGTCTGCACTAAATGAGCTCAGAAGCAAGGCCAGAAAGAGATTCAGGACCTTTAAAACAACAAAAACATGATTATAATTTTACATCGATGTAGGGAAGAGCAGATTACAATCACTTATTCTTTTAAGTGTGGAAGAAACTCTAAGTTCTAAAACTTGATGAGAAGGAAACACCACAGCATAGTGGTTAGAAGATGGGTGATCTGAATTTGTGACTGGCTCAATAGCACATCCCTGGACAAAGACATGATTTCCATTGCTCTCAAGTTCTCCCATTTGTAAAGTGAAATTGAATGAGCTAATCTAAGGGTTTGCTAACTCTAAAATTCATGAGTAAAAGAAGACAGGTTTATATAGGTACTACACAAGAATTCTTAAAAATCACTAATGTTTCCAATTATGGATGTAAATGCATTCTATAATTTTTTGATAAACAAAGATATTAAATTGGATGTTAATTGAAAAATAACCATTATGACTCAGAATGAAGATCAGGAGCTTAACATAGGCATTGACACTTGTTTTCTTAATCTGTTATATTTCTCATACTTCATTGTTGACTAAGTAGATATGTTTATGAATAATCTCTCATATTTCCATGAGACTGGCACATGAATGTACATACTTTTAGAATATTTTATATATTTCTATACTATAAACAGTAACACTCCAAATTTAAGAGAGATAAAGATTGATCAGTTACTCTATTAGGGTAATTTCAGGAGTCATTAGCTATTCGAGAACTGACAAACTCAGGTTGGCTAGTGCATCTGCCATATGACGTAGAGTGATTGAATATCATATGCTACAATGAGGCAAAGAAACGGCACAATCATTACGAACACTTAAAGACACCACTTTTTAGTCCTGATCTGGATGGTAATTTTGCTCTTTCTCTCTCCACTTTTTTTAGACTTCTCTCTTCCTTGGCTCCGAATTTATAAAATGGTCCCAGCACATCCTTTTAGACTTGTCTTCAATATGATACTCTACTGTAATTCACATAAAAATGTGATGAAGTGACTGACGAAATAGAATTTGGTATAAAAAATGTAGGGGCACTGCTATATTGCTGTGTTGTTAAAGTGATAATATATCCAAGGTAACGGACTTTTAAACTAATAAACATAGTTTGTTTTTCTTTTTGACAGAACGGTCACCATTCCATTATACTCTTAATGTATTTCTGAAATGCGTATCTTAAGTGGGTACATACCACTAGGTTTCCAATCACCATGACCATCATGAAGACAGTAAGGCACATGGCTTGACCGGCAACCTCCATACAGTCCCACATGGTCTCTATCCACTCCCCACACAGCACGCGGAACACAATCAGGAAGGAGTGGAAGAAGTCATTCATGTGCCAGCGTGGGAGTTGACAATCACTGGCGATCTTGCAGACACAATCTTTGTAGCTTTTACCAAAGAGCTGCATGCCAACCACGGCAAAAATGAAGACGATGATGGCCAACACAAGGGTTAAATTTCCCAGAGCCCCCACGGAATTGCCAATAATCTTTATTAGCATATTTAACGTTGGCCAAGATTTTGCCAACTTGAAAACTCGCAGCTGGAAAATAAAATATTAATATATATTTGTATGATTCTTAAAAGCATTATATGTATTGAGCTTTACCTAGAAATGGTAATTAGAATTCAATATCTTACAATATCTGATCTGCCCTAACTCTCTCAGGCTCATGGCTAATTTTTGGACTCCCTAAGAAAAGCTGCATTTTCCATATTTTGACCATGTAGATCATTTTCTCTGACAGTGAATTATTTTTCTTTCCTTTTCTTTTTTTTTTTTTTTTTGTCACCCAGGCGGGAGTGCAGAGGAGTGATCTCAGCTCACTGCAACCTCCGCCTCCCAGGTAAAAGTGATCCTCCTGCTCCAACCTCCCAAGTAGCTGGGACTACGTGCCACCACACCTGGTTAAATATATACATATATACACGTATATGTGTGTGTGTATATATATAAATATATATATATACACACGTATATATATATATTTATATATTTTTATATATATACACGTGTATATATATGCATATATACGTGTATATATGTATGTATTTGCATATATACGTGTATATATGTATGTATTTACATATATACGTGTATATATGTATGTATTTACATATATACGTGTATATATGTATGTATTTACATATATACTAGAGACGGAGTTTCACCGTGTTGGCCAGGCTGGTCTCGAACTCCTGGCCTCAAGT